>NW_025791734.1:0-121382 GCF_921293095.1 Ischnura elegans
AAACAGTGAAAACATGCCAAGAACTTGAATTTCAAAACTGTCTACCTCTCTGCGATAGAGTAAATGACTCTGAAGATGGCAAATCACTGTTGCTTATCAGGAAACTCAATAGCATTTCTAAGGGCCATGAAACTCCTGCAACGGAACCGGAAGATCTTCTCGAGATATTAAGTAGACCTATTCCAGGTAAGGTTACTGAAAAAGTGTTTGTCGACTGATTAATTATTTGATAGTTAATTAATTATTATTAACAAATTTCCCCAAGTGACCATCGCTTATATATTTGAAATATATATGAGAGAAGCTGCAGTAGCTTTCGTGGCGGGTTACCTAGTCCGAATCGCAGAGGAGAGAACTGAATGTATAGGGTGTCTGGAACCTCTCGCCGCATGTCAAAAAAGTGCTCCCTCACTGTTATTAGTGAACCATTTGAATAGATCATAGATAGATCGTTATCCTAGCAAAAACTTTATATATTTCCCAGTGTAAGCGGTGCGCAAACTTTACAGCAAAATTTTATATTCGGGCAATACTCTTTCTGCAACGCCAGCTACTTGAAGAGCAATTACTGACATTCATTTTACCAAGATTTCTGAAGGAATTTGCTTGTAAGCAATGCACAAACCCGGTATTGCTTCGTGTAATATTACAAAAATTTTTGAGGCCACTTCTGGACAATTATGCTAAAAAAGAAACGGACACTGTAACAGGACCTGCGCACAGTGGGCTAGAATCGAAAAAAGCTGGCCAAAACCTCAAAATCGATTTTTTTGAGCTAGGAAGTTGAAACTTCGCATACACATTCCCAAATAAATTGTGCATAACTACCCAGATTATTTTGGTCCTGTGTTTTCACTTTAACAATATATGTGAGGTCAAAGTTGAGCAAATTTAGCGAAAAACGACCACCCTCGATTTTTTCTGAAAATTGCCGACTTTATCCTCGTGCAGTGGTTTTATGAATAGTTTTATCGACAAAACTGTTATACCATCTTAATTGAAACTTCTTATTCTTTTATTTGAAAGGTTTTTAAAGGTTTTGTTTCATCAATAACCATAGATACATAACAAAATGGCGGAGCCTGTTTTCAACCCATTTTTGTACATAAACGTAGAAAAAAAGTAGACATTGTCACCGGCTTACACTAAGTAACTTATATCATGTCGTTCTTTGAAGCTTCTACATTGTGAATCTAAAGTCAAACCTTGCACCAATTTGCAACCCCGAATTTTAAATCGTTTTTTCGAACGCACGGACGACTCCGGTTCTGGCCGGCGGCGGCGGAGAGTACGGCGACGCGGCAAGCGGGTGGATGCAATATGGTCTCATTCACTTTTATGTGTGGATAACAGATATATTAGTGACAGAAAATAATCACCAGAAAGTAAAATTTATAAATATTGCTACGAATGACTCTCATTATGCAATCGTTGGGCACTGCAAGAGGTGCACTGAAAGGTTTCTTTCTTTGAGTGCATTCCATGGAGAATGGACTTAAATCGCGTTCTTAAAGTGGGGAAACGGACTCTTTTATTAACTAACAAGCTCTATTTCTAGGCAAGAGCCCTCGATGATCCATGGCCTCCACTTCCTAACCTGCCATACATATTTAAAGGCCTTCGGACAACGGTCGTTTTATAGTATTGTTGTAGTGCCGAGTCCTTCGAACTTGTTTTTGGTTTGAACTCCTTTTAGCTTTAAAAGCTTCGGAAGGCATATTACTCACATCGAATAATGTATTCTTTCTAAGAATAACAGTTCATTTTAATCTATGTCTTATGCTCAATATAAAGTATTGATTTAAATCTCTTACCTATATATCAACGTCATTATTCTTAATGAACTGCGCTGCTGACAAAATGGTTATTTTTCAGGAATATTTTACCATACAAACATAACATAAACAAAAGCAACACAATTTACGCTTTTCCCAACTAACATACTGCAATTAGCACTATCAGCAAAAAAGGTTACTGTTTTTCATTCACTATCTGACGAGTTTTTATCACTTTCACTGTCTGAGCTAAAGCATTGTTTTCCTTTTTCAAAAACAGATCCATTACATTCTTCGGTAAGCTGTTCTCCAGTTTAATTGGCATAATTTTTGTCATTATCAGTTATGACATTAGGAGTTGTCTTCGAAATAAATCCCTATTTGTGGCCACTCGTGCCATTTTTCTAGTCAACCGTTCACGGAACTTTCTCACGTCCTTATATCGTGCCTATATTGCTTCCCCTGTCAGTTGTCGCAATTAAGAATGGACTCTGTTGCAATGTCAGCTCCTTGAATGAAGACCTTATGCACGGTTGGTGGCATACCATAATTGTATTTAAAGCGTCAGTGAGAGAGAGAGAAAATTAAATTATTTGGAGAGGAAATCTAGAATAATTGTGATGACTTTTGAATACTCGTGCCTGTTTCATGCTTCGCCTAACGAACAGCATTTTTTACCTAAACAAGAAGGCACAAAGGTGCTCACGAGCAATAATTCATGAGACATAGGCCCTCGTTCCCACGTGCAATTATATTTCGCATGTCCTCACTGCTATCAAAGCCGTGTTTGCAAATTAAAGTGCACTTTATATGCGACGCGAAACTAGTATCTGTGGAAATGCACGTTAAGATTCGAGTCGCTGTAAGAGAACAGAACCATTTTTGGAAACTTCTTATATAATCTCTGCTACAATAATTTCACTCGGGTAAATGAAATCATATGCTCGCGTCACTCTCTCATCGCTGGGGTTAATATTATATCCCTGGCATTTCAGATTTTCGAAGATTCTTGCACCGAAATTTAGTGAGCTGCATGGACACAATTACTTATTGAGAGGGCCTCTTAATCTGACATAACATAATATTCGGGGTTGCATTTTATCCACTTGGCAAGAGTTCTTCTTTCCTCCGAGGATGGTCACTGTATCTTCCTTTTGCATTCGTTTTCCTCCTATTCGTTCTTTCGATACAACCCTGAAAACATGAATTGACGTCCATCTGCACTGGCTAAACTAGAGCAACATGTAAATTGTGCTGCATAAGGAATAGTTATTAATTGCTTTAAATCAAGAATATAAACTAAATAAGAATAATGAACTCTTCAAGCACCAAGACAGTACTTGATTTGGCAAAATTCGGCAAAATCAAGTACTGTATTGAGCAATTTTCCATCACGTTTAAGGAATATATTAACTGTTATTTTTAAAAAGTTTATTAGTTAGTATAAGAGTCCGTTTCCCCACTTTAAGAACGCGATTTAAGTCCATTCTCCATGGAATGCACTCAAAGAAAGAAACCTTTCAGTGCACCTCTTGCAGTGCCCAACGATTGCATAATGAGAGTCATTCGTAGCAATATTTATAAATTTTACTTTCTGGTGATTATTTTCTGTCACTAATATATCTGTTATCCACACATAAAAGTGAATGAGACCATATTGCATCCACCCGCTTGCCGCGTCGCCGTACTCTCCGCCGCCGCCGGCCAGAACCGGAGTCGTCCGTGCGTTCGAAAAAACGATTTAAAATTCGGGGTTGCAAATTGGTGCAAGGTTTGACTTTAGATTCACAATGTAGAAGCTTCAAAGAACGACATGATATAAGTTACTTAGTGTAAGCCGGTGACAATGTCTACTTTTTTTCTACGTTTATGTACAAAAATGGGTTGAAAACAGGCTCCGCCATTTTGTTATGTATCTATGGTTATTGATGAAACAAAACCTTTAAAAACCTTTCAAATAAAAGAATAAGAAGTTTCAATTAAGATGGTATAACAGTTTTGTCGATAAAACTATTCATAAAACCACTGCACGAGGATAAAGTCGGCAATTTTCAGAAAAAATCGAGGGTGGTCGTTTTTCGCTAAATTTGCTCAACTTTGACCTCACATATATTGTTAAAGTGAAAACACAGGACCAAAATAATCTGGGTAGTTATGCACAATTTATTTGGGAATGTGTATGCGAAGTTTCAACTTCCTAGCTCAAAAAAATCGATTTTGAGGTTTTGGCCAGCTTTTTTCGATTCTAGCCCACTGTGCTGCGTTTAGGAAAATATCACTTTGTCGGAAATGCCTATAATTTTGAAAACATTATTCCGTGAAAAATACCAAAAAATAAAGGCCAAAATTAAATAAATATGGTAAATGTTAGCATAATCACGAAAAGAGAACTAATTTTACAAAAATCGCATCTGTTTCAAATGTTCGCCATTCATTCCCATACGAATTTTGTTCTCAAAACAGCGCCAGCGGCGACAACTGGAACTAACTCCAGACATGCTCATTCTGCCCGTTTACAGCTCACGTTGGACGGCCTTATGAATAACGTAGGCTACGGTTATAGCCGTCATTTTAGCCTTCATAACTTTCACATACTTCTGGAATTTGTTTTTATTTACTATTCGTGTGTCATGTGTTTCTGGTTTCCAAGTCAATTGTTGCGAACGCTTGCGAAGGTCCAGTAATCTATCAGTGCTGACCATTTAAGTAAGTAGACCTGCCATTCGGGCGGAACGCTGTTGCCAACATCGCACGGCGGGGAAGTGAGTGGGATGAGGGAGGGTGACGTCACGGTTGGGACAGCAGACGATATTCCGTAAGCGCGCTTGAGATATTTTAACGCTCATCCGCTGCAAAGTCGCTGAAAAGTGACGATATTGGGCACGCAAAATGATTATACACTTAATAAATATATTTTTACGATGAACTAAGGCATTTTATAGCCTTGACTGTTCGCAAAAAGCTAAATAAATCAAGATAAAGCGAGAAGCGATCGTATTAAATAAATTGATTAAGAATGTCATATGTAAACATGGGCGTACCCAGCGAAGGGCAGGGGGGAGCAGCTGTCCCCCTAGAAGCAAAAATCGCAAAAGTCTTTAAGCAAAATCAGTACTGAATTGAAACGAAAGTATTCAACAAATTTTCTTCAAACCAACAAAAAATGATATGTATTAGTATAAGTTAAGTAACTGAAATAAAACTATTTTTTCAATGAAATAATCTCATAAACTAATAAAGCGCTGTTATAATGTTCTTATAATGTTGGTTTCATTCATCTTTTCCATGCTAAAATGTCACAACTTGGCTTGCCCCACACCCCTCCTAGATCATGGCTTCCCCCCCTAGACCATGGCTTTCCTCCCCCTAGACCATGGCTTCACCCCCTCTTGGTAAAAAGAATCTGGCAAGTATCACGTAATTTTTTCCGCAAAAATCAGGTTATTGCGATCTCGGTAATCTTCAATAAAAATAATTAAAGAAATCGTTTTATTTATAAACCCAACACAATGAAGCCTAGATTAACGTATCTACACTGAAAATAAGTATTTTGAAAAATCCTACGTGAGATTAGAAAGAAGGCGTGGAGCAAAATCCCACGATATCTCACAAAGGATGAAGGGAAGGGTCCATAAAAAGGTAAAATTATTTAAGAAGTATTACTTATTACTAGTAGATTAACCTAACGGTGACATTCCTAGTAAATGAATATTAAGACTGTCCCAACGGTCGTGTGTCATTTTTAACCCGTAATTTTAGTAACTTTGCATCGAGCAATTATCATCAAAATTGGCACAATCATGGGGAAAGGCCCTAAGTTTTGTTGAGTTTAAGCAAAATTTTACAATTTTAACCTTTTGACCTCACAATTTGGGTCCAAACCAAAAATTTTAATTTGCCTTATGTGGTTTTAATGTAAAAAATCGAGATTGAAAAATGTCTGAATTTCATTGACCAAAATGTCAATTCTTGGGTTTTCGGACACAAGAAACCCGAAAAAAAACACTTTCATTTACGAAAATTCAACCGTTGACCCAGTAAGGTCACCGTCAAGGTCATAAGGGTGGCAAAAAGAATAGCATACCAACAAAGGTGTCGATCCATGGATTTTATAGGGCACCCAAGTCATTAGTATTGTCCAAATACCCGTATTATTCACTAATTGACCTCCAAGGTTAATACGGAGGTCAAAGGCCATAGAGGTAAACGTCCGGCCATCGTGACACCCAGGTTTCGAACTAGATGTTTTGAAGGGTGCCAAAGTGGATTTTTCAGTTAATAGATCCGTATTGTTGATTTTTTGACCACCGAGGTCTCAATGGGGGTCAAAGGTCATAGAGTTGAATGTCTGGCCATCATGACAACCAACGTGTCAAACCATAGGTTTTGAAGGGTGCCAAAGTCGGTTACGCAGTTCATTCATCCGTACAAGAATTTATTTTGACCTCCGAAAGTCATAATGGGGGTCAAAGGTCATAGAGATTTTAGTCGACCGCTTTGACTTTCTGACCGCTTTTGATTCAGATAATTTAAACTTCATTCGCTACTTCGATTACCAAAATTTTATCACCCTCAATAACTTCAATAGCATTTTAAAAAAAGGTGATTGATTGTTTTTAAACTCTAGCTAAATTTTAGGATTCTTTTTCAAAACTCTCTTCTACATTTCTAGGACATTAAGCCTGATATAGAAAGTAGGAATTCATGGAGTTGTATAATTTAAAAATTCTATCTACAGCTGACGAAAGAGGTAACTAGCGCGTTTTACTGTAACCAAGTATTTTCTTATACATGCGACTTCCGCAGTTTCACAAAATTCTTTCAGCATTTGAAGACGCACAGTGTAATGTAGAAATAGAAATATATTTTAATGACAATATTTTCCACATCTGCGGGCAACAAAAAAAACAGCTGTTTGAAGGGCATTATGTATCATGTGCGCTGCAAAACCGATTTGATAACTTGTGATGTACAGGCCTTAGATCTGAAGGAATGACTATGAAAAATGGCATGGAAAGACATCCTTCTGCTGATGCTAGTTTATTTTCTTTGTTTTTATTATAAATTTCTGTATTTCGGAGGAAGATGCAGAAGTATTTAAATATCTTGTATGCTCTTGCGTCTCCAAGTGCTTCGAAATATCATTCCTACGACCGTGAAAAATAGAAAATTACCCGTTACATTTCACACATTAAACAAAGTAATCGCTCCTGGATTTTTTTTAATAAAATGACATTCACTTCTTAGATGATCTTTGAATTTGCATCCTCTTTTGTTACGCATTAGGACAAAAATCTAAAAATTAAAATAATGTCATAAATAGTTTTTTAAAAATTCATTGAAAACTCGGTAAGTACATACGTACAAAATTAAAAGAATATATTTATTAAGTTATTCAATGAATTAAATATAATTGATTGTTTTAAAGCAAATTTATCTATAAAATTATTTTAATCCAATCTTCTCTTTTTTTCTAATTATAAATATGTTAATAGGTATTATTTATTCCCAGAATTTTCCGTAGCGTACGTAAATCGTAGGTGTCACTTGCAAAGCCGGCGCTAGACCTTTTTCCACCATCGCAAAATATAAATAACACGAGAGCTGTCTGCTAAGTAAAAGATTATGCATTTATGAAATAACTAAATTACTTACCTAAATAATTTGAATGCTGATTTGTTGACATCCTTTTTTAGTAGCGCTAGCACGCAGTTCAATTTTCATCGCATAATGAGGAACTTGCATGGGTCGTAGATTGCTCTAAAAACTATTTTGAATGAGTCAAATGGATACATTAGCTCGCAAAAATACCTTCAGTTTCTCCATTCAACATCAAAAGAAATAAAAAAATTGCATTTAAAATCGAGAAAAATTTCTCTGAGCCGACCACTGCGCGAAGACACCCGAGCGTTGCCGAGGCCAGGCGTGACGTCATAGGTGCCTAAACAACCGTAGGGAGTAGGGAAATACGCTGAGCGCATGGTGTAAAATTTGTTTTGAGGGAGTATTTAGCCGCTCATCGTCACTTTATTTTGTTCTGTTATTCTTGGGCAAGTTTTCCTATTGCTATTGTGCCTATCTATAGATTATTACTTGGGATATTAATAATGCGGCATCGGGATGATGAAGTACAAGCGTTTCACTTCGTGTGTTTTGGTTATCAGAAAAATGGATGATAACGTTGCCACTCGTTCGAATAGTACACCTGAAATTCATCTACGTCTACATAATACCCCGCAAGCCGCCTAAAAGGCGTGTGGCATGGGTTGTTAGGACACCAGCCTTTTTTTAGGACACCAAAAATTGATGCCACGACCCTCATGGAATTTGTTAAGACAAATTATTGCTATACGTCGGCGGCAAATCGAGTTGTAAAAGAAACTTGTAATACTGGAGGATAACGATCGTAAGCTGTGCTGTTGACATTAGTGTAAGCTGTGCTGTTGAATTTGGCAACGCCGGATTAACGGAGAAGGTAGTCCTATCCGTCCTACGGTACGAATTCACAGCAAAACAGTCAGCACACAATCCACATGTGAGATCGCGAATCGGTTCCGCTGCCAACACAGACACAAGCTACAACCAATTTCAATAATATAGGTAAATCTATAAACAATATACTAGCATATACCATAAAAATATAGTGGGAAATAGGCAAATACTCTCATCAAAAACTGGATGTCACTATCACATTCTTATATTCATCACGTACAACTTACAATAACAGAACTCGTTATGATGAATACAACTATTTATTCACTGATTTAAACCCTTAAAGTAGCCCACACAAGTGACACAGGTGACATTTCTCACTGCTATTCGTTGAAATAATGGAATAACAAACTTCACACACAGTTTTTATTTCAATAGCGTGATCGTGAAATGTCATATCTACGGTGAACAACGGAGATTAGCACGCCACTGACAATTTTTACACTACTGTTAGACATTTATCGATAGCGTAATAGCACTTTTTACAATTCAATCACGATGGAACACTGATAACTCTTGGCCGATATTTTTCAACCTTGTCAAACTTTGTGCATTACAACTACTGGCACTGTGATTATTAGCAGTAGCTTAACGGGAGATGTCACGTTGAAAATAACACTATTTTGGCACAAAAATGTTCCTAGATGTTTCCAATCAGCGAGCAAAAGTTGCATTGACTGGAATTCACCCCATAATACAAGCACAGACAGTCCTAAACGACGAATTCTCCGGTACCTACGAGAAAACGGATGAAGTTATTGTATATAAAAGCTAAGCGGACATTAGTAAACATGAAAATCATTCTAATTACTTACTTCAATGAATGATATGCCGTCGATAACATCAACTTACAATTAACGTATCCCCCTTCCAATGGCCGTGGCTCAGACTCCTACAACCATGTTATTTAGGTATTATAAAATGTTTGGTTTAACTGCTCCAGTTTTATATTTTATGCCCTTACTCAGATATTAATATTATAAATAATGCAAAATATGAGGGCTTCCAAGCCTCTATCGTCGGATATTTATCTTTTAATATAAAATAATCAATACGTCTAACAAACGAAGCTCTCACAACTGCTGGCAACTATTACAAACAATCACAACAATAGCTTCGCGTGATGTTTAGGCACCTTTGACGTCATCGAGGCTTCGTCGGTAGTGGCTTGGGGGGTGAGGGAGTTTTTCCCGCGCTTTAAAATTCGTTATCTTTATCATTAAATATCTAGCGAAAGAAAACTCAGATTTACATGCGGTTTTCTTTGTTGTATTCAGAAAATAATTTTCTGTCCGCCTATGAAATAAAAAAAATTCATGCAAGTTCCCCATTGACCGTTTAAAAATTACTATATGCGAAGGCGTTGCCGCGTTACTTCGTGGACGACCGGCAAATTCTTTACACCATGACCCTTTTCCTCTCTAAAATTCCCCCCTTTACAACTTTTGTGCAAGATTTCATGTTTTTATAACGATGTTCCGAATGATGCTAGATCGCTAACGAGATAAGAAAAAAATCTGCGGAAGTTTACAAAGGGCTTTGTCTTAATTTTACTGCCACAATATTTTTTCGTCGCTGCCAATGCCGAAAAATGCCACTGTTCATTAATTGTAAGTTCACCAACCCAACCATGGCTGAGAGAATACTTCTCCTACATAACGCAATAAATATTAGTACTTTTAATTGAAAAATCGCGAAGAAAATGGTCAAAATACCGCAGTGATACAGTGAATCCCCATTCGTAGCCATGCGCTGCGACGATGAGCGTCCCAACCGTGACGTCACGCCGCTTCAAAAGTGGTTGGGGAAGGAAGGGAGCGGAGGGGAGATGTTGGCCACACGGCGAGACATGGGTAGGGGTGGGGAATGGCGGGTCTAGTTCTTATATGGTCTAAGTTGAGTGGGCATACCAAGGCGGGCATACGAAGGTATACAATCGTGTGACGAATGATATGATATGAGTTTTGATTCAGATTCGCGAGTAATGGTGCAATTATTCTAAGCTTTTGTGTGCGCTACGGCGATCTAAGAATGATATAAGCTAGCGATAGTCTCTAAATTGCGTCATCTGAGTGAATGTGTAATGTTATAGCCAGTGGCGGTTTGCCCATAAGGACTCTCGGACGCCGCCCCTCCCAAATATTTGAAAAAGTAAAAAAAATAAATATCCATTAATTTATAATTATACATCTGATTAATCAAAGCGTTTTTTCAGCCCCATACATCGAAAGTGTTGGAAAAACACGAAAAGAAATAGCGCGAGAAGTTCGTATTTGTAGCCGTGGGGCGCTGGCCAGAACGTCCCAATCCATCCCCATGCAGTTATATGGAGAGTGGTAGTGGTGGGGGCCGCTGGTGCTATGACGCGTCTAACGTTGTGTCTTATGGAAGTCTTGGGACGTCGTCCGAAAATGCGCAGAGCGACGAGTGAGTTGACATCGCTGCGCAGGCCGGCGGGCGTATAATCTGGCGTCTACTTGGTGCTGCCACAGAAAAGGGACCTACGGACTCAGAATGGTCACTGTACTGGGTGTAGTTATACGATTTTAATTTTTAATTACTGGTAGGTATTGCTACAGTAAATACATTATCCGATTATGCTTGCGTTTTTTGGTATTTGAATTCCGGAACACATAAAATCCAACCAGTTAAAGGCCGTATTGACGAAGGAAAACTATTCTCGAGTATTTTACACAGTTCTGTTATGATTACGAATTTCAAGAACCTTGGGGAAACTAATATTATAATATTTAGGCCTTAACAATGTATTCATATCTTCCCGATGATTAGAAATGCGGTACCTATTTTTCAGATAAATTTATCAAAAGACCTGCAGTATTAGGAAAAATCAGTTAACATTCCCCACTGATTTATAATTTAAGAAATAGTTGCGTGCGTGATAGGGTGGAGGATTAAATATGATTTAAATCGTTAAGCGCGACTTTAAATAGAGTCATTCAATTAATGTCATGAAGTGCCGCGTACAATGCACCTTTTGTGCGTAGGTTCATCATTTTTCTAGCCGTCCTTGTTGTATTAGTTCATGTTCACCTAATTCCTCATCGGCAGAGTGGTAGCTGTCTGACGGAAAATGCCCACTTGGGTCTGATTTAAGTGGCCTCGAAGAGTTCATATCAGTGCGGAAATCCTTACAGCTCCCATCTGTGGCTCAGTCGAGTCGTCTTCTTTTACGATCTAGAACTTATTTTCTATTATATCATGGCAATGATTTCGAAGACACGGTTATTCCAAATGCGACCCGTTGGCGTCTCGTGTGTTTACCACATATGAATCTTAGACTCAAGGAGATGGTCCGTGACGTCCTTTGTTTGCTTGAATGCCTTTGCTGACCTTAAATTCGTCCCTCAGCTGAATCAGCATTAGCGGACCACGACTTCTATCTCCCTCGAGTCGTCCTTATAGTAACGGCAAGACTCTCGGAAAGAACGGAGTGAAATGAGTTCAGACATCATTTTCGAGGAGTTAATTGTGCGTAATTGCCGATTAAGAAGTTTCTTAGTGCTGTGTGTACATTCAAGAAGACAATTTTGAATTAATCAACAGTGCTCGTTTTTTTAAGGGAAATATAGGGAAAAATTGTCCCAATTCTGTGTCCAGGCACATTGTTCTTTTTGGTCGTATTTTTCGTCGGCCTATTTTGTGTCATCCCTTGTTTATTTATAGACTAGTGCCCTTGCCATGTGTTCAATCAGAAAGAAATTGTTGTCCAGCGCTGATTTCAACGAACGTGTAATTGATCACTTTGCTGGACAAAATGAAAGAAGGATGGACTTTTGCAATATAACTTAAGGCCTGTGAGTATTTCATATTTTGTTAAAAATATGTGAGAAATGTTTGATTGCTGATTTTAAATCATACTGTATTCAAGAAGCAACGCGAACACCGCCATCAAAGTTTACATCTGAAATAGCAAAGCGCGCGCATTCTAGTAGTGTTTGTTGCCTAGTGGAAGTCAGTGACACTCTCCTCCCTCCTCAGGTGTTACAAGTGTCATTGCTACCTAAATCATTGCAAATGTTGTATAGATTTGACAAATAACGCATTATGATTGCAAAACGAACAACAGAAGTGTATTGCGGGCATATCCGCACGAAGAATGTAGACGCTAAAACCTAAAGTTACGTATTTTCGTTTGTATTTGCAAAGTATCGCAGCAAATATATTTTTATTCTTCAAGATCATTGATCAGTATCATCGAGAGTCCGGACTAAGCCGATCCGTATGACCGAGAGTTTACTGCATTTAGTATTTATTAATCAAGCTTTATTAGGAAAAATAGGTATTTTCGTTGAAAAAAAGGAACGTATGGCATCACAGAATTTAATTCCTAGATTGCCGTAAAAACTTAATAAAATACACGAAATATTAAAAAATTATGACCCCCCGGTGGAGTGCGCCCCCCCCCCTAGCATTTGACGCACGAGCCGCCACTGGTTATAGCCGTCTTTTTAGCCTTCATAACCTTCACATACTTGCACACTTCTCGAATTTGTTTTTATTTACTATTCGTGTGTCATGTTTTTCTGGTTTCCAAGTCAGTTGTTGCGAACGCTTGCGAAGGTCCAAGTAATCTATCAGTGCAGATTCTTCCAGTTTGTCTGTGGGCCAAAAAAAACAACCTGTTGATGTTGTGAGCTGTCGTTAACCCTGCCGTGACTGTGCGGGGTAACACTGTTACCCCAAATAATGTTAATGCTGTATAATTTTTTTATTTATTATTTTGTCCCCTTGATATTTTTTGTATTTGAGCTCAAACACTTTTTCGTTATTTAGGCGACGAATTATTTTTTTTACTTATGAATTGTTTTCGAAAACTTCTATTATTATTGGTGGGGTAACTGACTTTCAAAGCAGTTTCAAAAGTGTTCCAATGCAGTTGCGAAGCAAACTTTTTCCCAGAGCAGTTACAAAAGAAAAATATGAAAGATACCTTCTATTCTCATAATATCAACGTAAAAACCTAAATGTAGCCAACAATGTATTTAAAAATGAGGTAAATCAAGATATTATCTAGGATGTAATAGCCTCTTCAGTACTAGTGTTGAGATGAGCTGACTCTTCAGTGTTAAAATATTTTCAAACACTCTCAGATCCTTATTTTTAGAGCAAGCGATGCTCAGCCAACTTCAAAATCTTCTTCGGCTAGTTCCAATACCTCAGCAATGCGTTACATCGCCTTAGGTGATGACAATATAACCGATTTGCAATGCAGTTCTCCTTTCATATACAAATAAATATGTGACCAAGAGATTTTTTTTAAATAAAATGTCTTTTTCTTTCAAAACTTAAATGATATCGAAGCTTTATTGCGGCTTTTAAGACGGCTTGAGGCTCATACTGTTTAAATGGCACGCTATAGCCTTTTGAGTGCCGATAGAAAGAAGGCATGTGCAGTTACGAATTGGTGAATAGGTATAAGATATTATTTTTGGAAAAAATGCAAAAAATCACTTCACTTCCAATGCTCAAACTTAAACGTTTTTTGTGGAAATATCATTTAAATATCCATCTAATATGTATACATATAATATGGTAAACATTTCAAAATATCTGTATATATTTTTTTTCATCGAAATAAAGTAATTCCGAAAGCTCTGCAGAATATCAGTTGTTTCTATCTTGAAGGCACATATCATATTATACTTAATAATCTCTATAGTCACAGGCTCAACTTTGTGGAAGTTCATTTTAATGAATAAAAACGAACAAACTTTGTATTAATCCACCATTTTATTTTCGTGGTACGACTAGTTTCGACGCAGCGGCGTCATCCTCAAGTACAAAGCTACAAGCAATAAAATATCCTCATATATCACGCGGTATCTGTGGAGGAGGAAGACCCCTTCCACCTACCTTCTTGCGATGAATTGCGATGGTCTGATTTCGAAGATTTTTCATTTCTGGTATGCTTAAAGATTTGGCATACCTTATTATTCCAGGTTAATCTCGCCAGTAAAAAAGGATGAACCGCAGATGTTTCATTGGCAGTAACTCTAATTGAAAAATGTATCCATTTTGTTGATAATTATCGAGAGAAAGGATTCAGTCAATCCATTATAGATGTTATATATATAGCTGAAATGTGGGGAATCCTATGGTGTGAACGCGAAGAAAAAAGTAAACAAATTCTAATGATACCATTTGCAAAGATACCTTCTCACATAACATACGACACTAATATCTGATTTTCTAAATATCGGTCATAAGGCAAAAAAGACGTCGGAGAGACATCTTTTTTTTTAATTTTAGACTTTTATCCTCACGGCGAGAATAAAGTGCCAGAAGGTATATCTGTAAATAGGTAAATGTGCTTCGTCTCTCCTTGCTCTGCTCTGCAACATGGGGGAAATGCGTCGGACGTTAAAATGAGCATGAGTGATATAATAAGGTAAATATAAGCGAAAATCTAAACCTTTTTGACACTCGTGGAACTTTGTGAGTAGTATCCACATCCACTCGACTGTTTGGGAAAATGAAAATCGTGCGTTATACCTTTCGGTCTGACGTAAGAGAGTCGACCGTGTTGCCTGCTGAGAGAGCGTAGTCTCATGGTTACCACGACTTGCTTGAACGGTGCTTAATGGAAAGAGAATTCCTGGTGTTTGCTTTCTTCATCATTTTTGTGCTTCACCTTCATTAGATGCCATCAATCCGAACATTGGTTCGACGCAGCTCTCAATTCGGACTTCATATCTGCCGGTCTTTTCATAGGGACGTATGTGTTCCCTTTTTCATCCTTAAACTAGGGAAGGGAAACTTTTTTTTGCTATATATCCTTCAATACTTAACTAGTTTCACTTCCAAATAACATTTTGCTGGTTTTAGCCACTTTGTGACAACACGCGACTCCGCTCCCGCCCAAGCCATTATGTCCCAACGGTAGTTGCTCCTCACATGCACCATCTTTAGAACGGAATTCCAATGACTACCGAAAAAACCTCACCGTTCACCATTGCAAACATCAACCTGTGGGAAACATTAATATTAATCCCGTCTGAAGCCCATTTTGTTAGCACGATGTTTCCGATTTGCTTATCAATCCGCGCCTCATATAAATTGTTTCCTTCTACATTTGCAAGCTAATGGGCCAGCCATGGGCCATTAGCCAAATGGGCAGCAATGTCAGGCATGCCAAGCCATGGGCCAAGGTGAAGAGTCTTTTATTTTCCCAAACTATTGGTATCCTATATCTTGTATGATATGTGGCACGATATGATGGAAGAAAAACTTGTAAATGTTGTTGTAACAACGAAACGCGTCGAGTGAAAATAAATTCAGTGGAAACATTGCAATGTCTCTTTTAAAAGAATGCTTGTATCCTTTTTGTCAGCGGTTTAATCCAATTTATCTGCGGAGTAGTGTAAGCAGGTAAAACTTTTAGCCGTCTAATAAGCCAATTTTTGCTTACCTTCAATGCTGAAAATTGTCAAATTCTCATTGCCTCGGTCACTTATTGCTCCTTATTACATCGAAAATAAGTTTTTATGTTTACAAAATATTTAGCTTTCCAAAAGTATCAAACACATGACCGTTGCGTTATTTATTAATGTTTGTTTAGCTGCCTAACACCCGACCGTCTTTTTCCCGCCCCTCGAGCTATCGCGTTGCGTGAAAAGCGCGTGCTACCGCGGGTTAATACCTTAAAAATAAATTTACTGCATGAAATGGGAGGTCAGGACCTGGTTGTTTTATGCTTTTAATGGAGTGGCTTAATATCAATTGTAGTCATCGGATTGTAATGAACCTTCGAAAAAGTGGTTTTACTACTCTCATATTTTTAAATAACAACTAAAAACAAAGTGCATCGTCCAGATTCATAATAATAAATGATAATTCTCTTTTAATCTAATAAATTTAGTTGAGGGCGAACTTTTAAACATCGATATCAGAGTTGTAGTACAATATTAGGTTTGACTCCATTTGGTGTACACCGCTAGTGCATGGGACTCTAATGGAAAAGGAATGGTTTTGGGTATAAATGGAATACGGAGGCGAGCAGCAAGATGTGTTGAAATAGTAGTGTGTATGTAATTTTGATTTAAGAATGACAAGGTCTGACCGATTGAGAGGTTAAAATTAGATTAATTACTTTGTGGAAATTTCAAGTAATTTTTTTGCCTGGTGTCAAGATATTTTAAGAGGGCCTAATTAATATGGTGTAAACGATCTCAAGGATAAGATTAGGGAAATAGACTGCAGAACCGATAGAGTAAAGACGTCGCTTATTCCGCAAATATTCACAGACCATTCACTATCCCTGCGATAATTTAGCTCTCGGGTAGCTTAACTCGGAATAGGTGAGATAGGCTCTGTATGTTCAGGTAATCACTTATTACTGTTGTCAACAAAAGTCAACGGACGCGGTGAGAACCTGAATATAATGCAAAGGTTTATTATATTTCTAAATACTAACTACCTGTATGAGTTTTTTGGCATGTTATAATTCATGCATGAATCTTTTGCTGCGCTAGTTACCATTTTCATATCTCTACATATTGGTTTTATTCGCATGTTCGTGTCCTTAGCATTCTCTGGTCTGACCGCACCTTCCTTTCCTGTGCGCTTGGCCCGTGTCAGACGAGCGAGCGTGTTCTTGATTGCGGCTATCTTGTTAGATTATGAGTACTGTAGGTATGCCTACTTAGTGTTGAATCACCCCCCGGGCCACACACACTTGTGGTGGCTTGCAAAGTGCCTCGTAGATGTGGAGGGGCTATAGTGGGTTGGCCGAATAGGGATACGACGTCGTCAAACTGTCCGTCAACTTCGTGAAGCCAGGGGAAAAGCGGATGCACATTGCATGCACACTCAGGGTTCCGAGAATTTGAGGTCGACAGTGGAGATGCGGAGAAAAATTATTTTGGTCCAGCGTTTTCTCTGGTTTTTCTCTTTTAATAAATTGTTGTCTGTCGTTGTCATTTAAAATTTTGTCTGTCGTTGTCATTTAAATTGTTGACGTTGTTATTTAAATTGTTGTCGTTGTCATTTAAATTGTTGTAGTTGTCATTTAAATTGTTGTCGTTGTCATTTAAATTGTTGTCGTTGTCATTAAAATTGTTGTCGTTGTCATTTAAATTGTTGTC
This sequence comes from Ischnura elegans, assembly GCF_921293095.1. NCBI lineage: Eukaryota > Metazoa > Arthropoda > Insecta > Odonata > Coenagrionidae > Ischnura > Ischnura elegans. The sequence goes on from NW_025791734.1 coordinate 17,372, forward strand.
GTTGTCATTTAAATTTTTGTCGTGGTCATTTAAATTGTTGTCGTTGTCATTTAAATTGCTGTCGTTGTCATTTAAATTGTTGTCGTTGTCATTTAAATTGTTGTCGTTGTCATTTAAATTGTTGTGGTTGTCATTTAAATTGTTGTCGTTGTCATTTAAATTGTTGTCGTTGTCATTTAAATTGTAGTCGTTGTCATTTAAATTGTTGTCATTATCATTTAAATTGTTGTCGTTGTCATTTAAATTGTTGTCGTTGTCATTTAAATTGTTGTCGTTGTCATTTAAATTTTTGTCGTTGTCATTTAAATTGTTGTCCTTGTCATTTAAATTGTTGTCGTTGTCATTTAAATTGTTGTCGTTGTCATTTAAATTGTTGTCGTTGTCATTTAAATTGTTGTAGTTGTCATTTAAATAGTTGTAGTTGTTATTTAAATTGTTGTCGTTGTCATTTAAATTGTAGTCGTTGTCATTTAAATTGTAGTCGTTGTCATTTAAATTGTAGTCGTTGTCATTTAAATTGTTGTCATCATTTGAATTGTTGTCGTTGCCATTTAAAATGTTGTCGTTGTCATTTAAATTGTTGTCGTCATTTAAATTGTTGTCGTTGTCATTTAAATTGTTGTCGTTGTCCTTTAAATTGTCGTCGTTGTCATTTAAATTGTTGTCGTTGTAATAGAGATGGTGGTCGTTGTCATTTAAATTGTTGTCCTTGTCATTTAAATTGTTGTCCTTGTCATTTAAATTCTTGTCCTTGTCATTTAAATTGTTGTCCTTGTCATTTAAATTGTTGTCTATGTCATTTAAATTGTTGTCGTTGTTATTTAAATTGTTGTCCTTGTCATTTAAATTGTTGTCGATGCCATTTAAATATTTATCGTTGTCATTTAAATTGTTGTCTGTCGTTGTCCTTTAAATTGTTGTCGTTGTCATTTAAATTGTTGTTGTTTTCATTTAAAATGTTGTTAGTACCATTTAAATTGTAGTTGTTGTCATTTAAATTGTTGTTGATGTCATTTAAATTGCTGTTCTTGTCGTTTAAATTGTTGTTGTTGTCATTTAAAATGTGTTTGTTCTCATTGAAATTGTTGTTGCTGTCATTTAAATTGTAGTTGTTGTCATTTAAATTTTTTTTGTTGTAAGTTGAATTTTTGTTGTTGTCATTTAAATTTTTGTTGTTGTCTTTGATATTGTTGTCTTTGTCATTTAAATTGTTCTTGTTGTCATTTTAATTGTTGTTGTTGTCATTTAAAATGTTGTTGTTGTCATTTTAATATTTGTTGTCAATTAAAATTGTTGTTGTTGTCATTTAAATTATTGTTGTTGCCTTTTAAATTGTTGTTGTTGTCCTATAAATTGTTGTTGTTGTCATTTAAATTGTTACTGTTGTCATATTAAATTGTTGTCGTGGTCATTTAACTTGTTGTCGTTGTCATTTAAATCGTTGTTGTTGTCATTAAATTGTTGTTGTTGTAATTTAAAATATTGTTGTTGCCTTTTAAATTGTTGTTGTTGTCATTTAAATTGTTGTCGTTGTCATTTTAATTGTTGTCGTTGTCATTTAACTTGTTGTTGTCGTCATTTAAATTGTTGTCGTTGCCTTTTAAAATGTTGTCCTTGCCGTTTTAATTGTTGTCGTTGTCATTTAAATTGTTGTCGTTGTCTTTTAACTTGTTGTTTTTGTCATTTAAATTGTTGTCGTTGTCATTTAAATTGTTGTTGTTGTCAATTAAATTGTTTGTTGTTGTCATTTATATTGTTCTTGTTGTCATTTAAATTGTTGTTGTTGTCATTAAAATTGTTGTTGTTGACATTTAAATTATTGTTGTTGCCTTTTAAATTGTTGTTGTTGTCCTATAAATTGTTGTTGTTGTCATTTAAATTGTTACTGTTGTCATTTAAATTGTCGTCGTTGTCATTTAAATTGTTGTCGTTGTCATTTACTTGTTGTCGTCGTCATTTAAATTGTTGTCGTTGCCTTTTAAAATGTTGTCCTTGCCGTTTTAATTGTTGTCGTTGTCATTTAAATTGTTGTCGTTTTCTTTTAACTTGTTGTCGTTGTCATTTAAATTGTAGTCGTTGTCATTTTAACTGTTGTCATTATCATTTAAATTGTTGTCGTTGTCATTTAAATTGTTGTCCTTGTCATTTAAATTGTTGTCGTTGTCAGTTAAAATGTTGTCGTTATCATTTAAATTGTTGTCGTTGGCATTTAAATTGTTGTCGTTGCCATTTAAATTGTTGTCGTTGTCATTTTAATTGTTGTCGTTGTCATTTAAATTGTTGTCGTTGTCATTTATTTTGTTCACGTTGCCTTTTAAATTGTTGTCGTTGTCATTTAATTTGTTGTCGTTGTCATATAAATTTTAGTCGTTGTCATTTAAATTGTTGTAGTTGTCATTTAAATTGTTGTAGTTGTTATTTAAATTGTTGTAGTTGTCATTTAAATAGTAGTCGTTGTCATTTAAATTGTAGTCGTTGTCATTTAATTTGTATACGTTGTCATTTAAATTGTAGTCGTTGTCATTTAAATAGTTGTCGTCATTTAATTTGTTGTTATTGCCATTTAAAATGTTGTCCTTGTCATTTAAATTGTTATCGTCATTTAAATTTTTGTCGTTGTCATTTAAATTGTTGTCGTTGTCATTTAAATTTTCGTCGTTGTCATTTAAATTGTTGTCGTTGTAATATAGATGGTGGTCGTTGTCATTTAAATTGTTGTCCTTGTCATTTAAATTGTTGTCCTTGTCATTTAAAATGTTGTCGTTGTTATTTAAATTGTTGTCCTTGTCATTTAAATTGTTGTCGTTGTCATTTACATTGTTGTCGTTATCATTTAAATTGTTTTCGATGCCATTTAAATATTTATCCTTGTCATTTAAATTGTTGTCTGTTGTTGTCCTTTAAATTATTGTCGTTGTCATTTAAATTGTTGTTTTTTTCATTTAAATTGTTGTTGTCTTCATTTAAATTGTTGTTGGTACCTTTTAAATTGGAGTTGTTGTCATTTCAATTGTTGTTGATGTCATTTAAATTGTTGTCGTGGCCATTTAAAATGTTGTCGTTGTCATTTAAATTGTAGTTGTTGTCATTTAAATTGTTGTCGTTGTCATTTAAATTGGTGTCGTTGTCATTTAAATTTTCGTCGTTGTCATTTAAATTGATGTCGTTGTAATATAGATTGTGGTCGTTGTCATTTAAATTGTTGTCCTTGTCATTGTCGTGATCATATAAATTGTAGTCGGGTTCATTTAAATTGTTGAAGTTGTCATTTAAATTGTTGTAGTTGTTATTTAAATTGTTGTCGTTGTCATTTATATTGTAGTCGTTTACATTTAAATTGTTGTCCTTGTCATTTAAATTGTTTTCCTTGTCATTTAAATTTTTGTCCTTGTCATTTAAATTGTTGTCCTTGTCATTTAAATTGTTGTCTATGTCATTTAAATAGTTGTCGTTGTTATTTAAATTGTTGTCCTTGTCATTTAAATTGTTGTTGTTGTCATTTACATTGTTGTCGTTATCATTTAAATTGTTGTCGATGCCATTTTAATATTTATCGTTGTATTTAAATTGTTGTCTGTCGTTGTCCTTTAAATTGTTGTCGTTGTCATTTAAATTGTAGTTGTTTTCATTTAAATTGTTGTCGTTGTCATTTAAATTGTTGTTGTTGTCAATTAAATTGTTTGTTGTTGTCATTTAAATTGTAGTCGTTTATATTTAAATTGTAGTCGTTGTCATTTAAATTGTTGTCGTCATTTAAATTGTTGTCGTTGACATTTAAATTGTTGACGTTGTCATTTAAATTATCGTCGTTGTTATTTAAATTGTTGTCGTTGTAATATAGATGGTGGTCGTTGTCATTTAAATTGTTGTCCTTGTCATTTAAATTGTTGTCCTTGTCATTTAAATTGTTGTCCTTGTCATTTAAATTGTGTTCCTTGTCATTTAAATTGTTGTCTATGTCATTTAAATTGTTGTCGTTTTTATTTAAATTGTTGTCCTTGTCATTTAAATTGTTGTCGTTGTCATTTTCATTGTTGTCGTTATCATTTAAATTGTTGTCGATGCCATTTAAATATTTATCGTTGTCATTTAAATTGTTGTCTGTGGTAGTCCTTTAAATTGTTGTCGTTGTCATTTAAATAATTGTTGTTTTCATTTAAATTGTAGTTGTTTTCATTTCAATTGTTGTTGGTACCTTTTAAATTGTAGTTGTTGTCATTTAAATTGTTGTTGATGTCATTTAAATTGCTGTTCTTGTCGTTTAAATTGTTGTTGTTGTCATTTAAAATGTGTTTGTTCTTATTAAAAATTTGTTGTTGTCATTTAAATTGTAGTTGTTGTCATTTAAATTTTTTTTGTTGTAAGTTGAATTTTTGTTGTTGTCATTTAAATTTTTGTTGTTGTCTTTGATATTGTTGTCTTTGTCATTTAATTGTTCTTGTTGTCATTTTAATTGTTGTTGTTGTCATTTAAATTGTTGTTGTTGTCATTTAAATTGTTGTTGTTGTCATTTTAATATTTGTTGTCAATTAAAATGTTGTTGTCGTCATTTAAAATGTTGTTGTTGTCGTTTAAATTGTTGTTGTTGTCATTAAAATTGTGTATGTTGTTATTTAAATTCTTGTTGTGTTCATTCAAATCGTTGTCGTTGTCATTTAAATTGTTGTCGTTGTCATTTAAATTGTTGTTGTTGTCAATTAAATTGTTTGTTGTTGTCATTTAAATTGTTGTTGTTGTCATTTAAATTGTTGTTGTTGTCATTAAAATTGTTGTTGTTGTCATTTCAATTATTGTTGTTGCCTTTTAAATTGTTGTTGTTGTCCTATAAATGGTTGTTATTGTCATTTAAATTGTTACTGTTGTCATTTTAAATTGTTGTCGTGGTCATTTAACTTGTTGTCGTTGTCATTTAAATTATTGTTGTTGTCATTAAATTGTTGTTGTTGTAATTTAAAATATTGTTGTTGCCTTTTAAATTGTTGTTGTTGTCATTTACATTGTTGTCGTTATCATTTAAATTGTTGTCGATGCCATTTAAATATTTATCGTTGTCATTTAAATTGTTGTCTGTCGTAGTCCATTAAATTGTTGTCGTTGTCATTTAAATTGTTGTTGTTTTCATTTAAATTGTTGTTGTTTTCATTTAAATTGTTGATGGTACCTTTTAAATTGTAGTTGTTGTCATTTAAATTGTTGTTGATGTCATTAAAATTGCTGTTCTTGTCGTTTAAATTGTTGTTGTTGTCATTTAAAATGTGTTTGTTTTTATTAAAAATTTGTTGTTGTCATTTAAATTGTAGTTGTTTTCATTTCAATTTTTTTTGTTGTAAGTTGAATTTTTGTTGTTGTCATTTAAATTTTTGTTGTTGTCTTTGTCATTTAAATTGTTCTTGTTGTCATTATAATTGTTGTTGTTGTCATTTAAATTGTTGTTGTTGTCATTTAAATTGTTGTTGTTGTCATTTTAATATTTGTTATCAAGTAAAATGTTGTTGTTGTCATTTAAATTTTTGTTGTTGTCATTAAAATTGTGTATGTTGTTATTTAAATTCCTGTTGTGTTCATTCAAATCGTTGTCGTTGTCATTTAAATTGTTGTCCTTGTCATTTAAATTGTTGTTGTTGTCAATTAAACTGTTTGTTGTTGTCATTTAAATTGTTGTTGTTGTCATTTAAATTGTTGTTGTTGTGATTAAAATTGTTGTTGTTGTCATTTAAATTATTGTTGTTGCCTTTTAAATTGTTGTTGTTGTCCTATAAATTGTTGTTGTTGTCATTTATATTGTTACTGTTGTCATTTTAAATTGTTGTCGTGGTCATTTAACTTGTTGTCGTTGTCATTTAAATTGTTGTTGTTGTCATTAAATTGTTGTTGTTGTAATTTAAAATATTGTTGTTACCTTTTAAAATGTTGTTGTTGTCATTTAAATTGTTGTCGTTGTCATTTTAATTGTTGTCGTTGTCATTTAACTTGTTGTCGTCGTAATTTAAATTGTTGTTGTTTTCATTTAAATTGTTGTCGTTGTCATTTAAATTGTTGTTGTTGTCAATTAAATTGTTTGTTGTTGTCATTTAAATTGTAGTCGTTTATATTTAAATTGTAGTCGTTGTCATTTAAATTGTAGTCGTTGTCATTTAAATTGTTGTCGTCATTTAAATTGTTGTCGTTGCCATTTAAAATGTTGTCGTTGTCATTTAAATTGTTGCCGTCATTTAAATTGTTGTCGTTGTCATTTAAATTGTTGTCGTTGTCATTTAAATTTTCGTCGTTGTCATTTAAATTGTTGTCGTTGTAATATAGATGGTGGTCGTTGTCATTTAAATTGTTGTCCTTGTCATTTAAAATGTTGTCCTTGTCATTTAAATTGTTGTCCTTGTCATTAAAATTGTTGTCCTTGTCATTTAAATTGTTGTCTATGTCATTTAAATTGTTGTCGTTGTTATTTAAATTATTGTCCTTGTCATTTAAATTGTTGTCGTTGTCATTTACATTGTTGTCGATATCATTTAAATTGTTGTCGATTCCATTTAAATATTTATCGTTGTCATTTAAATTGTTGTCTGTCGTTGTCCTATTAATTGTTGTTGTTGTCATTTAAATTGTTACTGTTGTCATTTTAAATTGTTGTCGTGGTCATTTAACTTGTTGTCGTTGTCATTTAAATAGTTGTTGTTTTCATTAAATTGTTGTTGTTGTAATTTAAAATATTGTTGTTGATTTTTAAATTGTTGTTGCTGTCATTTAAATTGTTGTCGTTGTCATTTTAATTGTTGTCGTTGTCATTTAACTTGTTGTCGTCGTCATTTTAATTGTTGTCGTTGCCTTTTAAAATGTTTTCCTTGCCGTTTTAATTGATGTCGTTGTCATTTAAATTGTTGTCGTTTTCTTTTAACTTGTTGTCGTTGTCATTTAAATTGTTGTCGTTGTCATTTAAATTGTTGTTGTTGTCAATTAAATTGTTTGTTGTTGTCATTTTAATTGTTGTTGTTGTCATTTAAATTGTTGTTGTTGTCATTAAAATTGTTGTTGTTGTCATTTAAATTATTATTGTTGCCTTTTAAATTGTTGTTGTTGTCCTATAAATTGTTGTTGTTGTCATTTAAATTGTTACTGTTGTCATTTAGAATTGTTGTCGTGGTCATTTAACTTGTTGTCGTTGTCATTTAAATTGTTGTTGTTGTAATTAAATTGTTGTTGTTGTAATTTAAAATATTGTTGTTGCCTTTTAAATTGTTGTTGTTGTCATTTAAATTGTTGTCGTTGTCATTGTAATTGTTGTCGTTGTCATTAACTTGTTGTCGTCGTCATTTAAATTGTTGTCGTTGCCTTTTAAAATGTTGTCCTTGCCGTTTTAATTGTTGTCGTTGTCATTTAAATTGTTGTCGTTTTTTTAAACTTGTTGTCGTTGTCTTTTAAATTTTAGTCGTTGTCATTTAAATTGGTATCATTATCATTTAAATTGTTGTCGTTGTCATTTAAATTGTAGTCGTTGTCTTTTAAATTGTGGTCGTTGTCATTTAAATTGTTGTCGTTGTCATTTAAATTGTTGTCCTTGACATTTAAATTGTTGTCGTTGTCATTTAAAATGTTGTCGTTGTCATTTATATTGTTGTCGTTGTCATTTAAATTGTTGTCGATGCCATTTAAATTGTTGTCGTTGTCAATTGGATTGTTGTCGTTGTCATTTAAATTGTTGTCGTTGTCATTTATTTTTATGACGGTGCCTTTTAAATCGTTTTTGTTGTCATTTAATTTAGTGTCTTTGTCATATGAATTTTAGTCGTTGTCATTTAAATTGTTGTAGTTGTCATTTAAATTGTTGTAGTTGTTATTTAAATTGTTGTCGTTGTCATTTAAATTGTAGACGTTGTCATTTAAATTGTAGTCGTTGTCATTTAAATTGTAGTCTTTTTCATTTAAATTGTAGTCGTTGTCATTTAAATTGTTGTCGCCATTTAAATTGTTGTCGTGCCATTTAAAATGTTGTCGTTGTCATTTAAATTGTTATCGACATTTAAATTGTTGTCGTTTCATTTAAATTGTTGTCGTTGTCATTTAAATTTTCGTCGTTGTCATTTAAATTGTTGTCGTTGTAATATAGATGGTGGTCGTTGTCATTTAAATTGTTGTCCTTGTCATTTAAATTGTTGTCCTTGTCATTTAAAATGTGATCGTTGTTATTTAAATTGTTGTCCTTGTCATTTAAATTGTTGTCCTTGTCATTTACATTGTTGTCGTTATCTTTTAAATTGTTTTCGATGCCATTTAAATATTTATCCTTGTCATTTAAATTGTTGTCTGTTGTTGTACTTTAAATTGTTGTCGTTGTCATTTAAATAGTTTTTTTTTCATTTAAATTGTTGTTGTTTTCATTTAAATTGTTGTTGGTACCTTTTAAATTGTAGTTGTTGTCATTTAAATTGTTGTTGATGTCATTTAAATTGTTGTCGTTGCCATTTAAAATGTCGTCGTTGTCATTTAAATTGTTGTCGTCATTTAAATTGTTGTCGTTGTCATTTAAATTGTTGTCTTTGTCATTTAAATTTTCGTCGTTGTCATTTAAATTGTTGTCGTTGTAATATAGATTGTGGTCGTTGTCATTTAAATTGTTGTCCTTGTCATTTAAATTGTTGTCCTTGTCATTTAAATTGTTGTCCTTGTCATTTAAATTTTTGTCCTTGTCATTTAAATTGTTGTCCTTGTCATTTTAAATTGTTGTCGTGGTCATTTAAATTGTTGTCGTTGTTATTTAAATTATTGTCCTTGTCATTTAAATTGTTGTCGTTGTCATTTACATTGTTGTCGATATCATTTAAATTGTTGTCGATTCCATTTAAATATTTATCGTTGTCATTTAAATTGTTGTCTGTCGTTGTCCTATTAATTGTTGTTGTTGTCATTTAAATTGTTACTGTTGTCATTTTAAATTGTTGTCGTGGTCATTTAACTTGTTGTCGTTGTCATTTAAATAGTTGTTGTTTTCATTAAATTGTTGTTGTTGTAATTTAAAATATTGTTGTTGATTTTTAAATTGTTGTTGCTGTCATTTAAATTGTTGTCGTTGTCATTTTAATTGTTGTCGTTGTCATTTAACTTGTTGTCGTCGTCATTTTAATTGTTGTCGTTGCCTTTTAAAATGTTTTCCTTGCCGTTTTAATTGATGTCGTTGTCATTTAAATTGTTGTCGTTTTCTTTTAACTTGTTGTCGTTGTCATTTAAATTGTTGTCGTTGTCATTTAAATTGTTGTTGTTGTCAATTAAATTGTTTGTTGTTGTCATTTTAATTGTTGTTGTTGTCATTTAAATTGTTGTTGTTGTCATTAAAATTGTTGTTGTTGTCATTTAAATTATTATTGTTGCCTTTTAAATTGTTGTTGTTGTCCTATAAATTGTTGTTGTTGTCATTTAAATTGTTACTGTTGTCATTTAGAATTGTTGTCGTGGTCATTTAACTTGTTGTCGTTGTCATTTAAATTGTTGTTGTTGTAATTAAATTGTTGTTGTTGTAATTTAAAATATTGTTGTTGCCTTTTAAATTGTTGTTGTTGTCATTTAAATTGTTGTCGTTGTCATTGTAATTGTTGTCGTTGTCATTAACTTGTTGTCGTCGTCATTTAAATTGTTGTCGTTGCCTTTTAAAATGTTGTCCTTGCCGTTTTAATTGTTGTCGTTGTCATTTAAATTGTTGTCGTTTTTTTAAACTTGTTGTCGTTGTCTTTTAAATTTTAGTCGTTGTCATTTAAATTGGTATCATTATCATTTAAATTGTTGTCGTTGTCATTTAAATTGTAGTCGTTGTCTTTTAAATTGTGGTCGTTGTCATTTAAATTGTTGTCGTTGTCATTTAAATTGTTGTCCTTGACATTTAAATTGTTGTCGTTGTCATTTAAAATGTTGTCGTTGTCATTTATATTGTTGTCGTTGTCATTTAAATTGTTGTCGATGCCATTTAAATTGTTGTCGTTGTCAATTGGATTGTTGTCGTTGTCATTTAAATTGTTGTCGTTGTCATTTATTTTTATGACGGTGCCTTTTAAATCGTTTTTGTTGTCATTTAATTTAGTGTCTTTGTCATATGAATTTTAGTCGTTGTCATTTAAATTGTTGTAGTTGTCATTTAAATTGTTGTAGTTGTTATTTAAATTGTTGTCGTTGTCATTTAAATTGTAGACGTTGTCATTTAAATTGTAGTCGTTGTCATTTAAATTGTAGTCTTTTTCATTTAAATTGTAGTCGTTGTCATTTAAATTGTTGTCGCCATTTAAATTGTTGTCGTGCCATTTAAAATGTTGTCGTTGTCATTTAAATTGTTATCGACATTTAAATTGTTGTCGTTTCATTTAAATTGTTGTCGTTGTCATTTAAATTTTCGTCGTTGTCATTTAAATTGTTGTCGTTGTAATATAGATGGTGGTCGTTGTCATTTAAATTGTTGTCCTTGTCATTTAAATTGTTGTCCTTGTCATTTAAAATGTGATCGTTGTTATTTAAATTGTTGTCCTTGTCATTTAAATTGTTGTCCTTGTCATTTACATTGTTGTCGTTATCTTTTAAATTGTTTTCGATGCCATTTAAATATTTATCCTTGTCATTTAAATTGTTGTCTGTTGTTGTACTTTAAATTGTTGTCGTTGTCATTTAAATAGTTTTTTTTTCATTTAAATTGTTGTTGTTTTCATTTAAATTGTTGTTGGTACCTTTTAAATTGTAGTTGTTGTCATTTAAATTGTTGTTGATGTCATTTAAATTGTTGTCGTTGCCATTTAAAATGTCGTCGTTGTCATTTAAATTGTTGTCGTCATTTAAATTGTTGTCGTTGTCATTTAAATTGTTGTCTTTGTCATTTAAATTTTCGTCGTTGTCATTTAAATTGTTGTCGTTGTAATATAGATTGTGGTCGTTGTCATTTAAATTGTTGTCCTTGTCATTTAAATTGTTGTCCTTGTCATTTAAATTGTTGTCCTTGTCATTTAAATTTTTGTCCTTGTCATTTAAATTGTTGTCCTTGTCATTTAAATTGTTATCTATGTCATTTAAATACTTGTCGTTGTTATTTAAATTGTTGTCCTTGTCATTTAAATTGTTGTTGTTGTCATTTACATTGTTGTCGTTATCATTTAAATAGTTGTCGATGCCATTTAAATATTTATCGTTGTCATTTAATTTGTTGTCTGTCGTTGTCCTTTAAATTGTTTTCGTTTTCATTTAAATTGTTGTTGTTTTCATTTAAATTGTTGTTGTTTTCATTTAAATTGTTGTTGGTACCATTTAAATTGTAGTTGATGTTACTTCAATTGTTGTTGATGTCATTTAAATTGTTGTTCTTGTCATTTAAATTGTTATTGTTGTCATTTTAAATGTGTTTGTTGTTATTAAAATTGTTGTCGTTGTCATTTAAATTGTTGTCGTTGTCACTTAAATTGTTGACGTTGCCTTTTAAATTGTTGTCGTTGTCATTTAATTTGTTGTCGTGATCATATAAATTGTAGTCGGGTTCATTTAAATTTCTGTAGTTGTCATTTAAATTGTTGTAGTTGTTATTTAAATTGTTGTCGTTGTCATTTAAATTGTAGTCGTTGACATTTAAATTGTACTCGTTGTCATTTAAATTGTAGTCGTTGTCATTTAAATTGTTGTCGTCATTTAAATTGTTGTCGTTGCCATTTAAAATATTGTCGTTGTCATTTAAATTGTTGTCCTTGTCATTTAAATTGTTGTCCTTGTCATTTAAATTGTTGTCCTTGTCATTTAAATTGTGTTCCTTGTCATTTAAATTGTTGTCTATGTCATTTAAATTGTTGTCGTTTTTATTTAAATTGTTGTCCTTGTCATTTAAATTGTTGTCGTTGTCATTTTCATTGTTGTCGTTATCATTTAAATTGTTGTCGATGCCATTTAAATATTTATCGTTGTCATTTAAATTGTTGTCTGTGGTAGTCCTTTAAATTGTTGTCGTTGTCATTTAAATAATTGTTGTTTTCATTTAAATTGTAGTTGTTTTCATTTCAATTGTTGTTGGTACCTTTTAAATTGTAGTTGTTGTCATTTAAATTGTTGTTGATGTCATTTAAATTGCTGTTCTTGTCGTTTAAATTGTTGTTGTTATCATTTAAAATGTGTTTGTTCTTATTAAAAATTTGTTGTTGTCATTTAAATTGTAGTTGTTGTCATTTAAATTTTTTTTGTTGTAAGTTGAATTTTTGTTGTTGTCATTTAAATTTTTGTTGTTGTCTTTGATATTGTTGTCTTTGTCATTTAAATTGTTCTTGTTGTCATTTTAATTGTTGTCGTCATTTAAATTGTTGTCGTTGCCATTTAAAATGTTGTCGTTGTAATTGAAATTGTTATCGTCATTTAAATTGTTGTCGTTGTCATTTAAATTGTTATCGTTGTCATTTAAATTTTCGTCGTTGTCATTTAAATTGTTGTCGTTGTAATATAGATGGTGGTCGTTGTCATTTAAATTGTTGTCCTTTTATTTAAATTGTTGTCCTTGTTATTTAAATTGTTGTCCTTGTCATTTAAATTGTTGTCCTTGTCATTTAAATTGTTGTCCTTGTCATTTAAATTGTTGTCCTTGTCATTTAAATTGTTGTCCTTGTCATTTAAATTGTTGTCTATGTCATTTAAAATGTTGTCGTTGTTATTTAAATTCTTGTCCTTGTCATTTAAATGGTTGTCGTTGTCATTTACATTGTTGTCGTTATCATTTAAATTGTTGTCGATGCCATTTAAATATTTATCCTTGTCATATAAATTGTTGTCTGTCGTTGTCCTTTAAATTCTTGTCGTTGTCATTTAAATTGTTGTTTTTTTCATTTAAATTGTTGTTGTTTTCAATTAAATTGTTGTTGGTACCTTTTAATTGTAGTTATTGTCATTTAAATTGTTGTTGATGTCATTTAAATTGTTGTCGTTGCCATTTAAAATGTTGTCGTTTTCATTTAAATTGTTGTTTACATTTAAATTGTTGTCGTCGTCATTTAAATTGTTGTCGTTGTCATTTAAATTTTCGTCGTTGTCATTTAAATTGTTGTCGTTGTAATATAGATTGTGGTCGTTGTCATTTAAATTGTTGTCCTTGTCATTTAAATTGGTATCTATGTCATTTAAATAGTTGTCGTTGTTCTTTAAATTGATGTCCTTGTCATTTAAATTGTTGTTGTTGTCATTTACATTGTTGTCGGTATAATTAAAAATGTTGTCGATGCCATTTAAATATTTATCGTTGTCATTTAAATTGTTGTCTGTCGTTGTCCTTAAAATTGTTGTCGTTGTCATTTAAATTGTAGTTGTTGTCATTTAAATTGTTGTTGATGTCATTTAAATTGCTGTTCTTGTCGATTAAATTGTTGTTGTTGTCATTTAATATGTGTTTGTTTTTAATAAAATTTTGTTGTTGTCATTTAAATTTTTGTTGTTGTCTTTGATATTGTTGTCTTTGTCATTTAAATTGTTTTTGTTGTCATTTTAATTGTTGTTGTTGTCATTTAAATTGTTGTTGTTTTTTTATTATTATTATTATTATTATTATTATTATTATTATTCTATGGGCGGTTTTTTTAAAAGGTTTTAAAAGTTTTCCATCGTCACCTTGTTTTATTTCTCAATAAAATCATCATTTTCAGTCATTATTCTTTTTTTGCATATCTTCTCCGCCTTTGCACTCTCTGAAGGGGAGGGCCGCGCACAGGGGAGGTCCGCCGAAGGGGCTGGTTACCGCAACCTTGGACCCCATCCCTCCGCGCATGTGGCCTCCCCTTCCGAGTGGTTAATGCCTCCGTGTGGTTCCGCCCTTGTTACTTCATTCTTTCTTCTCTATGGCGCCATCTTCACTTTTAAAATTGTGTCCCCTGACTCCGTTTCTTCCACTTCAGAAAGGACACCGCTCTGACACCACAAGTCAATAAAAGATTTTGTGTCGCCCTTGCATTTATGATATATATACTCCCTCCTGATTCTTCTTTCGATTCCTTTTTTTAAGTACTCGGCGTATGTTTTTTGAGCCGACCTTTCACCTTTTTCTGTTGCTGTAAAACAATGATATATGCTTGCCTTTGTTTCGGCTATAATGAAGTTTGCCAGTAAATCTCGCTTAGTATAGCCGCCCCTTTCAGGAGGTCTCCCCCTGTGTAATTCCAGTGCGCTCCTCACCCTGCAGCCCGTGACTCCTTTTATCCACTCCTTTGCTGTCCGCCATACCTCTCCGGCCTGTCTGCAGTCGTAGAGGATGTGCCAGGCCGTGGCCTGGCTTCCGGGGCATGCTCTGCACACTGAGTTTTCTCGCAATCCCGACCGCGACAGGAAAACGGCGTCTGCCAGGCGATCATGTGCCAGTCTCCAAGACACCTCCCCCTCCCTCCCCAGGACTGGCGCCGTCCAGAAGGCTTTCCAGCACGTAGACTCTCCCCATATGCCGTCCTTGTAGGGCCACTTCTCTTTGTTTTTTTTGGCAACGATTTCTCGGTAAATATCGCTTTTGTGTATGGGAAACGTTCGCGTTCGCTTCGACAGCTCGCTCCGGAAACCGAAGGGGAGAGATTCCTCCGTCGGGGGCCAAGATGTGGGGAGAGGTCCTCCGTTTTCCCCGGACCTCACGTCCATTGTGTCGAGGGCGCTTTTCACTGAGGAGTAGAAACCGTTCCTCTTAGGCCTGGTCTCGAGGAAGTAGGAAACGAAGATTTTCCACGGTTGAACTTCACCTGTGACGTACCGTTGAAAGAAATTTATCCTCATAGCGGTAATTTTTGCCTGCACGTCAGTCAGCCCCAGTCCTCCGCACCCGAGCGGGGCCGTCAGCACGGCTCCGGCAACCCAGTGTTTTCGGCCCCTACCCCACACAAAATCCGTGAGGGCGGCTTGCACCCGCCGGATGCATTGAGGGCTAATGCATTGGGTCTGTAGGCGGTACCAGATGGTCGGGGCCACGAACTGATTTACGACCCTTGTCCTTCCTCTCACGGAAAGGGCCCCTGAAGCCGCTTCCCACCTCCTCAATCCGTTTTGAATTTTTACCTCCAGGTCTTCCTCTAGTCCTTCTCTCTCTTTGATGGTGTCATTTTTAAAAACCACTCCGAGGAATCGGGCACCTTCGGTGGAGATCGCGAAGGGTCCGAGCATATCCGTGCGCCCGCGCCAGGACCCGACGTACATCCCTTCAGTCTTGTTCTCGTTTAGTTCTGCTCCCGAGAGGGCGGCGTACGAATCGAATGATTTTATCACATTTCTTACAGCGTTGTTCTCCGAAATGAATAAAGTTACGTCATCCGCGTATGCTGATAGCGTAATATGTGCTTCTTGAGTGGGGAGTGGAAAACCTGTAATTTTAGTTTTTAGGATGTGGAGTAGTGGCTCCAGGGCCAGTGCGTACAGCTGGCCGGAGAGCGGACATCCTTGTCTTATGCCTCGCTTAAAGGGGATTGGAGGAGTCAGACTATTGCCAACCCTAACGAGGCATGATGCGTCCTCGTAAATTGTACTTAAAGTTTTTATGAAATTTTCGCCAAAATTCATGCGTCTCAATACATTGAATAAAAAATCATGGCGAACTTTGTCGAAAGCGCCCTTTTGGTCCAGACTTAATATGGCCAGTGGAGAATTAGTTTCATTCGCATATGCGATAATGTCACGAATTAGGGACAGGTTATCTAAGATGGTTCTGCCTGTGACGCCGCACCCTTGCTCGGGGGATACCACCTCTCGCATTGCCGACGACAGTCTCATGGAAAGGGCCTTCGCAATTATTTTGTAATCGGTGGTGGTGATCGAGATTGGTCTCCAGTTCTTCAAATTTGTTCTGTCTCCTTTTTTATGAATTAAATTCAGAACGGCCCATCTGCTGGAGATAGGGAGCATGCCTCTCTCTAGGCTCGCGTCGACCATTGACGCGAAGGGCTTCGCGAGGAGAGTCCAAAAGGTCTTATAGAATTCGGACGTTAGGCCATCGATTCCTGGTGCTTTCTTTCGGTTCAAGCTGTAGAGTGCAGTGCGGAGATCCTCTGGGGTCAGGGGCGCCTCCATCCGCGCTTTACTCTCCGCCGTCAATTCCGGCTGCCGCCGCGAAAGAATAATAAAATCGTCCTCCTGCAGCTCTGAGTCTGTCTGTACGGGGGCTTGAAAGACTTTTTCATAATAGTCTTTTACGTACTTCACAAGATGCTGCTGTTCGGAGAGGATAGTGCCGTCGTCTGTTTCCAATGACGTCAGGGGGGGTCGATGCATCCGTGTCACCGATCTTGAGAGAGCAGTCCCCAACGGATTCTCCGAAGACGCTATCTCTTCCCATCCCTCGATCGCCGTCGCTCTCTCGCCTACCTCCTTGTACGTGCGCCTTATTTCTTCCCTCGCCTTCATCGCCTCCTCTCCTCGAGTCGTCGCCTCCGTCGCCTCGAGCGATCTCATGTGGGATATGTTTCGGTCTTTACTAAGGCGTACATAAATCCTGGTGGCGGCTCTAATCTCAGATTTTAAAGTTTCCCACGCGACGACGGGGTCCCCGCTCTCGTGGGTAGACGTCACTTCCTCGATAATTGTCGACATGAATTCGACAAATTCTTCGTTATCAAGTAAGTAGTTGTAGAATTTCCAGTACGGGGGAGGTGGTTTTATAACATCCTGGATGGTGAAGTCTATGGATAGAGCCATGTGGTCCGAGAACGAGGCTCGCCTTTCGATGGAGGATATTTTCTGTATGTTGTCTGTGTATATCCTGTCCAGGCGGGATGCAATATTGGGGTCGGCCGCAGAGTGGTACGTATACCCTTCCCTCCTTCCGTGCCTTTCCCTCCATACGTCTGATAGAGAGTGCTTCCTAATGAGTGCGGCGAGACGCCTCGCCTTCGTAGGCTCCCTCTCTATCCTCGATGAGCGGTCGTGACGAGGCGACAGCGTGCAATTATAATCACCAGCCAGTATGGTGAGATCTGGATGATAGTCTTCCGCCCTCCCTTGCTCGAGTGCGTCGTCCATCTTCCGTATCACTTCACCAGCTATGTCCTTGTCGTTAGGTATGTAGCTGTTAATAACGCGTAAGGTGGAGCCTGAGCTAAATTCGAAACGATGCTCTGTAGCATGCCCCGGATAGATGGTGTTTTCCTTCGTTATGTTGGGGGCGAGGTTCTTTTTTATTGCGATGCCAGTTCCCGCGGCTGCTCTGTGGGTGGGGTTGAGGCTGAAAGAATAGCCGAGGCTGCGGAGGCAGGGTTGGAGATGGTCCGCGTTTGTTTCCTGCATAAGTAGGATATCTGGTTCCCAACGCTGGATGAAAAATTTGAGCTGTTGACTTTTTACGTTGCTGGCTACAGAACGCACGTTTAGGGTGGTCAGGTTGATGGTCTTCCCTCTGACGGACGTCATTGATTATGCGGTGGTTTGTTAGTTAGGGCCTTAAAAAACCTGTGGATCCTCATATCTAACGCAACATCTTTAACCGCTTTCTTCTCGACAAGCTCTCTCAACGTTTCGACGAGGGCATGCGTGTCTGAAAAAAAATTCTTAGCCATGTCCGTAATGTTCTTCTTTCCTTTCGTTTCTTTCAGGAATAAAATGAGTTTTGGACTATCTAAAAATCCTTCTTGTGGATGGTTGTTGAGGTAATCTTCTATCTCTTTGTATCCCCGTTCATCGGATGGGGTGGGGATTAATCGTTTTCTTTGGGGAGACGTTCTTTCCTCCGCCCTGACGTGTTTCCTTTTTGTTTGGCCTTGCACTTGAGAGAGGCTAGTTGGTGCGTGCGGGTTGTTTGTTTGATGACCTTCCGTTGCTGCTTCGGTGGCGTGGGAATCAAGATTATGGTCTGTGGCAACCAATTCGTCCGAGGAGGGGTTTTTTGCGGCGTGTTGCGTGGGTAAAGGTAGCGGGGTGGAGTGAGAAGTCTTGGTCTCGGGGGGCGTGTCGCTGCCGTCATTTTTTTCATGATTGGCAACGTCCGCTTCCTCGGTGGGGTGAGGAGGGAGAGGAATTGGGGTGATAATATTTTTTTTCGGCGCTATGATTTGGTGATCTGCACCTCCGGGGGTGGGGGTCTTAAGTGATGCGGCCGGCGCGTCATTATTATGTTGTTTTTTGCCGTCGTTTATGCGAGGGTTAAAATTCGCCCTGCTTTCCCTTGCCTGGTCGAGATTGGCCTTGCAGGCGGAGGCAAAATGTCCGTCTTCGTTGCATCTAAAGCACCGAGGGTCATTAAAGTTGAAGAAAATTCGGTGCTTGGCGGGGCCGAAATCCAAGAGCAGCGACTCGGGTACAATCACACCTTCCCGACGTACGATGAAGACCTGCTTCCTCCACGACTCGACGTGGCTTAGATCATCTCTTTTTATTCCCACGCCCAGGGTGGTGACGGGGCTCACGACTCTTCCTATTTGGGAGATAATTTCCAACAAATCGGGAATCGGGAATTCTGGGGGCACGTTTGAGACGACTAGCCGCTCCACTTGCTGAACCATGCGGTTCGCAATTAAAAAATTATTCATTATGGTGAGACCTCCTTTATTCATCATGAAGTCGTTTAAAATGTCTTCATTCTTCAAATAGAAACAAACGCGATCCCCTGGAAGTTTTGTGGCGTGCGTTATCTGTCTCCCGCCCACCTCTTCGGCCATCGCCTCGATGTATTGGGCTATGGGAACGCCTGGGAGGCCGTTGAAAATAATTCCCGTCTTCCTTGTGGGGCCCGATTTCAATGGTATTATTTTTTTCGTTACGAATTTAAAAGGTTGGGGTGGGTTATCGCCGTTGCTTTGGGCTTGTCGATTTTCCTTCCCTCCCGTCACCCGCGCGTAGCTGACTAACGGTCTGCCCCGTTGGGGTGCGTCGCTAATGCTCGCGGCTTCGCCTTCGCATCGAATAGGGTCCGCCCCGCTTACCGCACTCGATCCCCCTCCCCTTGCCGTCGCCGCGAGCGAGCGTGGCCTCGTCTCAGCTGAAGAGGTGATTTCCCCATCCCTCGTCGCCTGAGTAATGGGGAAAGCGGTGTCCGGGGGACGGCTTACGTCACGGGCATCGGAACTTTGAGTATCTATGGCTCCACTACTTGCATGGACAAATGAATTATGATTTCCGTAATTAATTTCGGTCGGTGAAACTTTGCCAGTGATAGAAGAGAAAGGGAGTGAGCGGACACCGATAGTTGTCGGAATGCGCCTTACTGTGGTAGTTAAAATACCGCCTTCGCGGCGCAATACTGTCGTCGGCGATTTTATTTCGTCATTTAGTGACTCCAGGGATAATGACAGATTACGTGAACTTCTGTAATTAATCGGAGGGGCTGTAGTGGCAACCTGAGCACGTCTCTGAGGTGACGACGGAGCACTTCTTACCCTCCTATCGTTAGTCGTGTCGCCGAGTTGACTGGAAGACGGAGACATCCTCCTTGGTGAATGCGGTGGGCTGATCATCTTCGACATAATGTCTGGTGAGTTGATAATTGCAGTATATCCGATACAATTGTTGTCTCGGTGTGAAAAAGAAGAGCACTTTGCTGGTCTTCTCGTTTCCTCTCTCACCGACTCCGAGGTGTCGGCGAGGATGGGTAACGAAACGGGATCCAAGATTTGACGCGAGTGTTTTTAAGTCACTTTTCGGTGAAATCAAGCACTAATTCGATTTAAAATCGAACACTAGAGATGCGTGTGGTATCACGCAACGATTAACAACTATTCCGAAGCACTTACAAGAAAAAAACTTCGCAAATACTCCGATAGAAACACTTGAAAGTGATGAGCTCGGGAGCGCAGTCGAAACACGTCCGCTCTGCTCGGCGTCTCAAGTTGTTGTTGTTGTCATTAAAATTGTGTATGTTGTTATTTAAATTCTTGTTGTGTTCATTCAAATCGTTGTCGTTGTCATTTAAATTGTTGTCCTTGTCATTTAAATTGTTGTCCTTGTCATTTGAATTGTTGTTGTTGTCAAGTAAATTGTTTGTTTTTGTCATTTAAATTGTTGTTGGTTCATTTTAATTGTTGTTGTTGTCATTAAAATTGTTGTTGTTGTCATTTAAATTACTGTTGTTGCCTTTTAAATTGTTGTTGTTGTCCTATAAATTGTTGTTGTTGTCATTTAAATTGTTACCTTTGTCATTTTAAATTGTTGTCGTGGTCATTTCACTTGTTGTCGTTGTCATTTAAATTTTTGTTGTTGTCATTAAATTGTTGTTGTTGTAATTTAAAATATTGTTGTTGCCTTTTAAATTGTTGTTGTTGTCATTTAAATTGTTGTCGTTGTCATTTTAATTGTTGTCGTTGTCATTTAACTTGTTGTCGTCGTCATTTAAATTGTTATCGTTGCCTTTTAAAATGTTGTCCTTGCCGTTTTAATTGTTGTCGTTGTCATTTAAATTGTTGTCGTTTTCTTAACATGTTGTCGTTGTCATTTAAATTGTTGTCGTTGTCATTTAAATTGTTGTTGTTGTCAATTAAATTGTTTGTTGTTGTAATTTAAATTGTTGTTGTTTTCATTTAAATTGTTGTTGTTGTCATTAAAAATGTTGTTGTTGTCATTTAAATTATTGTTGTTGCCTTTTTAATTGTTGTTGTTGTCCTATAAATTGTTGTTGTTGTCATTTAAATTGTTACTGTTGTCATTTAGAATTGTTGTCGTGGTCATTTAACTTGTTGTCGTTGTCATTTAAATTGTTGTTGTTGTAATTAAATTGTTGTTGTTGTAATTTAAAATATTGTTGTTGCCTTTTAAATTGTTGTTTTTGTCATTTAAATTGTTGTCGTTGTCATTGTAATTGTTGTCGTTGTCATTTAACTTGGTGTCGTCGTCATTTAAATTGTTGTCGTTGCCTTTTAAAAAGTTGTCCTTGCCGTTTTAATTGTTGTCGTTGTCATTTAAATTGTAGTCGTTGTCATTTAAATTGTAGTCGTTGTCATTTAAATTGTAGTCGTTGTCATTTAAATTGTAGTCGTTGTCATTTAAATTGTTGTCGTCATTTAAATTGTTGTCGTGCCATTTAAAATGTTGTCGTTGTCATTTAAATTGTTATCGTCATTTAAATTGTTGTCGTTGTCATTTAAATTGTTGTCGTTGTCATTTAAATTTTCGTCGTTGTCATTTAAATTGTTGTCGTTTTAATATAGATGGTGGTCGTTGTCATTTAAATTGTTGTCCTTGTCATTTAAATTGTTGTCCTTGTCATTTAAAATGTTGTCGTTGTTATTTAAATTGTTGTCCTTGTCATTTAAATTGTTGTCGTTGTCATTTACATTGTTGTCGTTATCATTTAAATTGTTTTCGATGCCATTTAAATATTTATCCTTGTCATTTAAATTGTTGTCTGTTGTTGTACTTTAAATTGTTGTCGTTGTCATTTAAATTGTTGTTTTTTTCATTTAAATTGTTGTTGTTTTCATTTAAATTGTTGTTGGTACCTTTTAAATTGTAGTTGTTGTCATTTAAATTGTTGTTGATGTCAATTAAATTGTTGTCGTTGCCATTTAAAATGTCGTCGTTGTCATTTAAATTGTTGTCGTCATTTAAATTGTTTTTTTTTTTTTTTATTATTATTATTATTATTCTATGGGCGGTTTTTTTAAAAGGTTTTAAAAGTTTTCCATCGTCACCTTGTTTTATTTCTCAATAAAATCATCATTTTCAGTCATTATTCTTTTTTTGCATATCTTCTCCGCCTTTGCACTCTCTGAAGGGGAGGGCCGCGCACAGGGGAGGTCCGCCGAAGGGGCTGGTTACCGCAACCTTGGACCCCATCCCTCCGCGCATGTGGCCTCCCCTTCCGAGTGGTTAATGCCTCCGTGTGGTTCCGCCCTTGTTACTTCATTCTTTCTTCTCTATGGCGCCATCTTCACTTTTAAAATTGTGTCCCCTGACTCCGTTTCTTCCACTTCAGAAAGGACACCGCTCTGACACCACAAGTCAATAAAAGATTTTGTGTCGCCCTTGCATTTATGATATATATACTCCCTCCTGATTCTTCTTTCGATTCCTTTTTTTAAGTACTCGGCGTATGTTTTTTGAGCCGACCTTTCACCTTTTTCTGTTGCTGTAAAACAATGATATATGCTTGCCTTTGTTTCGGCTATAATGAAGTTTGCCAGTAAATCTCGCTTAGTATAGCCGCCCCTTTCAGGAGGTCTCCCCCTGTGTAATTCCAGTGCGCTCCTCACCCTGCAGCCCGTGACTCCTTTTATCCACTCCTTTGCTGTCCGCCATACCTCTCCGGCCTGTCTGCAGTCGTAGAGGATGTGCCAGGCCGTGGCCTGGCTTCCGGGGCATGCTCTGCACACTGAGTTTTCTCGCAATCCCGACCGCGACAGGAAAACGGCGTCTGCCAGGCGATCATGTGCCAGTCTCCAAGACACCTCCCCCTCCCTCCCCAGGACTGGCGCCGTCCAGAAGGCTTTCCAGCACGTAGACTCTCCCCATATGCCGTCCTTGTAGGGCCACTTCTCTTTGTTTTTTTTGGCAACGATTTCTCGGTAAATATCGCTTTTGTGTATGGGAAACGTTCGCGTTCGCTTCGACAGCTCGCTCCGGAAACCGAAGGGGAGAGATTCCTCCGTCGGGGGCCAAGATGTGGGGAGAGGTCCTCCGTTTTCCCCGGACCTCACGTCCATTGTGTCGAGGGCGCTTTTCACTGAGGAGTAGAAACCGTTCCTCTTAGGCCTGGTCTCGAGGAAGTAGGAAACGAAGATTTTCCACGGTTGAACTTCACCTGTGACGTACCGTTGAAAGAAATTTATCCTCATAGCGGTAATTTTTGCCTGCACGTCAGTCAGCCCCAGTCCTCCGCACCCGAGCGGGGCCGTCAGCACGGCTCCGGCAACCCAGTGTTTTCGGCCCCTACCCCACACAAAATCCGTGAGGGCGGCTTGCACCCGCCGGATGCATTGAGGGCTAATGCATTGGGTCTGTAGGCGGTACCAGATGGTCGGGGCCACGAACTGATTTACGACCCTTGTCCTTCCTCTCACGGAAAGGGCCCCTGAAGCCGCTTCCCACCTCCTCAATCCGTTTTGAATTTTTACCTCCAGGTCTTCCTCTAGTCCTTCTCTCTCTTTGATGGTGTCATTTTTAAAAACCACTCCGAGGAATCGGGCACCTTCGGTGGAGATCGCGAAGGGTCCGAGCATATCCGTGCGCCCGCGCCAGGACCCGACGTACATCCCTTCAGTCTTGTTCTCGTTTAGTTCTGCTCCCGAGAGGGCGGCGTACGAATCGAATGATTTTATCACATTTCTTACAGCGTTGTTCTCCGAAATGAATAAAGTTACGTCATCCGCGTATGCTGATAGCGTAATATGTGCTTCTTGAGTGGGGAGTGGAAAACCTGTAATTTTAGTTTTTAGGATGTGGAGTAGTGGCTCCAGGGCCAGTGCGTACAGCTGGCCGGAGAGCGGACATCCTTGTCTTATGCCTCGCTTAAAGGGGATTGGAGGAGTCAGACTATTGCCAACCCTAACGAGGCATGATGCGTCCTCGTAAATTGTACTTAAAGTTTTTATGAAATTTTCGCCAAAATTCATGCGTCTCAATACATTGAATAAAAAATCATGGCGAACTTTGTCGAAAGCGCCCTTTTGGTCCAGACTTAATATGGCCAGTGGAGAATTAGTTTCATTCGCATATGCGATAATGTCACGAATTAGGGACAGGTTATCTAAGATGGTTCTGCCTGTGACGCCGCACCCTTGCTCGGGGGATACCACCTCTCGCATTGCCGACGACAGTCTCATGGAAAGGGCCTTCGCAATTATTTTGTAATCGGTGGTGGTGATCGAGATTGGTCTCCAGTTCTTCAAATTTGTTCTGTCTCCTTTTTTATGAATTAAATTCAGAACGGCCCATCTGCTGGAGATAGGGAGCATGCCTCTCTCTAGGCTCGCGTCGACCATTGACGCGAAGGGCTTCGCGAGGAGAGTCCAAAAGGTCTTATAGAATTCGGACGTTAGGCCATCGATTCCTGGTGCTTTCTTTCGGTTCAAGCTGTAGAGTGCAGTGCGGAGATCCTCTGGGGTCAGGGGCGCCTCCATCCGCGCTTTACTCTCCGCCGTCAATTCCGGCTGCCGCCGCGAAAGAATAATAAAATCGTCCTCCTGCAGCTCTGAGTCTGTCTGTACGGGGGCTTGAAAGACTTTTTCATAATAGTCTTTTACGTACTTCACAAGATGCTGCTGTTCGGAGAGGATAGTGCCGTCGTCTGTTTCCAATGACGTCAGGGGGGGTCGATGCATCCGTGTCACCGATCTTGAGAGAGCAGTCCCCAACGGATTCTCCGAAGACGCTATCTCTTCCCATCCCTCGATCGCCGTCGCTCTCTCGCCTACCTCCTTGTACGTGCGCCTTATTTCTTCCCTCGCCTTCATCGCCTCCTCTCCTCGAGTCGTCGCCTCCGTCGCCTCGAGCGATCTCATGTGGGATATGTTTCGGTCTTTACTAAGGCGTACATAAATCCTGGTGGCGGCTCTAATCTCAGATTTTAAAGTTTCCCACGCGACGACGGGGTCCCCGCTCTCGTGGGTAGACGTCACTTCCTCGATAATTGTCGACATGAATTCGACAAATTCTTCGTTATCAAGTAAGTAGTTGTAGAATTTCCAGTACGGGGGAGGTGGTTTTATAACATCCTGGATGGTGAAGTCTATGGATAGAGCCATGTGGTCCGAGAACGAGGCTCGCCTTTCGATGGAGGATATTTTCTGTATGTTGTCTGTGTATATCCTGTCCAGGCGGGATGCAATATTGGGGTCGGCCGCAGAGTGGTACGTATACCCTTCCCTCCTTCCGTGCCTTTCCCTCCATACGTCTGATAGAGAGTGCTTCCTAATGAGTGCGGCGAGACGCCTCGCCTTCGTAGGCTCCCTCTCTATCCTCGATGAGCGGTCGTGACGAGGCGACAGCGTGCAATTATAATCACCAGCCAGTATGGTGAGATCTGGATGATAGTCTTCCGCCCTCCCTTGCTCGAGTGCGTCGTCCATCTTCCGTATCACTTCACCAGCTATGTCCTTGTCGTTAGGTATGTAGCTGTTAATAACGCGTAAGGTGGAGCCTGAGCTAAATTCGAAACGATGCTCTGTAGCATGCCCCGGATAGATGGTGTTTTCCTTCGTTATGTTGGGGGCGAGGTTCTTTTTTATTGCGATGCCAGTTCCCGCGGCTGCTCTGTGGGTGGGGTTGAGGCTGAAAGAATAGCCGAGGCTGCGGAGGCAGGGTTGGAGATGGTCCGCGTTTGTTTCCTGCATAAGTAGGATATCTGGTTCCCAACGCTGGATGAAAAATTTGAGCTGTTGACTTTTTACGTTGCTGGCTACAGAACGCACGTTTAGGGTGGTCAGGTTGATGGTCTTCCCTCTGACGGACGTCATTGATTATGCGGTGGTTTGTTAGTTAGGGCCTTAAAAAACCTGTGGATCCTCATATCTAACGCAACATCTTTAACCGCTTTCTTCTCGACAAGCTCTCTCAACGTTTCGACGAGGGCATGCGTGTCTGAAAAAAAATTCTTAGCCATGTCCGTAATGTTCTTCTTTCCTTTCGTTTCTTTCAGGAATAAAATGAGTTTTGGACTATCTAAAAATCCTTCTTGTGGATGGTTGTTGAGGTAATCTTCTATCTCTTTGTATCCCCGTTCATCGGATGGGGTGGGGATTAATCGTTTTCTTTGGGGAGACGTTCTTTCCTCCGCCCTGACGTGTTTCCTTTTTGTTTGGCCTTGCACTTGAGAGAGGCTAGTTGGTGCGTGCGGGTTGTTTGTTTGATGACCTTCCGTTGCTGCTTCGGTGGCGTGGGAATCAAGATTATGGTCTGTGGCAACCAATTCGTCCGAGGAGGGGTTTTTTGCGGCGTGTTGCGTGGGTAAAGGTAGCGGGGTGGAGTGAGAAGTCTTGGTCTCGGGGGGCGTGTCGCTGCCGTCATTTTTTTCATGATTGGCAACGTCCGCTTCCTCGGTGGGGTGAGGAGGGAGAGGAATTGGGGTGATAATATTTTTTTTCGGCGCTATGATTTGGTGATCTGCACCTCCGGGGGTGGGGGTCTTAAGTGATGCGGCCGGCGCGTCATTATTATGTTGTTTTTTGCCGTCGTTTATGCGAGGGTTAAAATTCGCCCTGCTTTCCCTTGCCTGGTCGAGATTGGCCTTGCAGGCGGAGGCAAAATGTCCGTCTTCGTTGCATCTAAAGCACCGAGGGTCATTAAAGTTGAAGAAAATTCGGTGCTTGGCGGGGCCGAAATCCAAGAGCAGCGACTCGGGTACAATCACACCTTCCCGACGTACGATGAAGACCTGCTTCCTCCACGACTCGACGTGGCTTAGATCATCTCTTTTTATTCCCACGCCCAGGGTGGTGACGGGGCTCACGACTCTTCCTATTTGGGAGATAATTTCCAACAAATCGGGAATCGGGAATTCTGGGGGCACGTTTGAGACGACTAGCCGCTCCACTTGCTGAACCATGCGGTTCGCAATTAAAAAATTATTCATTATGGTGAGACCTCCTTTATTCATCATGAAGTCGTTTAAAATGTCTTCATTCTTCAAATAGAAACAAACGCGATCCCCTGGAAGTTTTGTGGCGTGCGTTATCTGTCTCCCGCCCACCTCTTCGGCCATCGCCTCGATGTATTGGGCTATGGGAACGCCTGGGAGGCCGTTGAAAATAATTCCCGTCTTCCTTGTGGGGCCCGATTTCAATGGTATTATTTTTTTCGTTACGAATTTAAAAGGTTGGGGTGGGTTATCGCCGTTGCTTTGGGCTTGTCGATTTTCCTTCCCTCCCGTCACCCGCGCGTAGCTGACTAACGGTCTGCCCCGTTGGGGTGCGTCGCTAATGCTCGCGGCTTCGCCTTCGCATCGAATAGGGTCCGCCCCGCTTACCGCACTCGATCCCCCTCCCCTTGCCGTCGCCGCGAGCGAGCGTGGCCTCGTCTCAGCTGAAGAGGTGATTTCCCCATCCCTCGTCGCCTGAGTAATGGGGAAAGCGGTGTCCGGGGGACGGCTTACGTCACGGGCATCGGAACTTTGAGTATCTATGGCTCCACTACTTGCATGGACAAATGAATTATGATTTCCGTAATTAATTTCGGTCGGTGAAACTTTGCCAGTGATAGAAGAGAAAGGGAGTGAGCGGACACCGATAGTTGTCGGAATGCGCCTTACTGTGGTAGTTAAAATACCGCCTTCGCGGCGCAATACTGTCGTCGGCGATTTTATTTCGTCATTTAGTGACTCCAGGGATAATGACAGATTACGTGAACTTCTGTAATTAATCGGAGGGGCTGTAGTGGCAACCTGAGCACGTCTCTGAGGTGACGACGGAGCACTTCTTACCCTCCTATCGTTAGTCGTGTCGCCGAGTTGACTGGAAGACGGAGACATCCTCCTTGGTGAATGCGGTGGGCTGATCATCTTCGACATAATGTCTGGTGAGTTGATAATTGCAGTATATCCGATACAATTGTTGTCTCGGTGTGAAAAAGAAGAGCACTTTGCTGGTCTTCTCGTTTCCTCTCTCACCGACTCCGAGGTGTCGGCGAGGATGGGTAACGAAACGGGATCCAAGATTTGACGCGAGTGTTTTTAAGTCACTTTTCGGTGAAATCAAGCACTAATTCGATTTAAAATCGAACACTAGAGATGCGTGTGGTATCACGCAACGATTAACAACTATTCCGAAGCACTTACAAGAAAAAAACTTCGCAAATACTCCGATAGAAACACTTGAAAGTGATGAGCTCGGGAGCGCAGTCGAAACACGTCCGCTCTGCTCGGCGTCTCAAGTTGTTGTTGTTGTCATTAAAATTGTGTATGTTGTTATTTAAATTCTTGTTGTGTTCATTCAAATCGTTGTCGTTGTCATTTAAATTGTTGTCCTTGTCATTTAAATTGTTGTCCTTGTCATTTGAATTGTTGTTGTTGTCAAGTAAATTGTTTGTTTTTGTCATTTAAATTGTTGTTGGTTCATTTTAATTGTTGTTGTTGTCATTAAAATTGTTGTTGTTGTCATTTAAATTACTGTTGTTGCCTTTTAAATTGTTGTTGTTGTCCTATAAATTGTTGTTGTTGTCATTTAAATTGTTACCTTTGTCATTTTAAATTGTTGTCGTGGTCATTTCACTTGTTGTCGTTGTCATTTAAATTTTTGTTGTTGTCATTAAATTGTTGTTGTTGTAATTTAAAATATTGTTGTTGCCTTTTAAATTGTTGTTGTTGTCATTTAAATTGTTGTCGTTGTCATTTTAATTGTTGTCGTTGTCATTTAACTTGTTGTCGTCGTCATTTAAATTGTTATCGTTGCCTTTTAAAATGTTGTCCTTGCCGTTTTAATTGTTGTCGTTGTCATTTAAATTGTTGTCGTTTTCTTAACATGTTGTCGTTGTCATTTAAATTGTTGTCGTTGTCATTTAAATTGTTGTTGTTGTCAATTAAATTGTTTGTTGTTGTAATTTAAATTGTTGTTGTTTTCATTTAAATTGTTGTTGTTGTCATTAAAAATGTTGTTGTTGTCATTTAAATTATTGTTGTTGCCTTTTTAATTGTTGTTGTTGTCCTATAAATTGTTGTTGTTGTCATTTAAATTGTTACTGTTGTCATTTAGAATTGTTGTCGTGGTCATTTAACTTGTTGTCGTTGTCATTTAAATTGTTGTTGTTGTAATTAAATTGTTGTTGTTGTAATTTAAAATATTGTTGTTGCCTTTTAAATTGTTGTTTTTGTCATTTAAATTGTTGTCGTTGTCATTGTAATTGTTGTCGTTGTCATTTAACTTGGTGTCGTCGTCATTTAAATTGTTGTCGTTGCCTTTTAAAAAGTTGTCCTTGCCGTTTTAATTGTTGTCGTTGTCATTTAAATTGTAGTCGTTGTCATTTAAATTGTAGTCGTTGTCATTTAAATTGTAGTCGTTGTCATTTAAATTGTAGTCGTTGTCATTTAAATTGTTGTCGTCATTTAAATTGTTGTCGTGCCATTTAAAATGTTGTCGTTGTCATTTAAATTGTTATCGTCATTTAAATTGTTGTCGTTGTCATTTAAATTGTTGTCGTTGTCATTTAAATTTTCGTCGTTGTCATTTAAATTGTTGTCGTTTTAATATAGATGGTGGTCGTTGTCATTTAAATTGTTGTCCTTGTCATTTAAATTGTTGTCCTTGTCATTTAAAATGTTGTCGTTGTTATTTAAATTGTTGTCCTTGTCATTTAAATTGTTGTCGTTGTCATTTACATTGTTGTCGTTATCATTTAAATTGTTTTCGATGCCATTTAAATATTTATCCTTGTCATTTAAATTGTTGTCTGTTGTTGTACTTTAAATTGTTGTCGTTGTCATTTAAATTGTTGTTTTTTTCATTTAAATTGTTGTTGTTTTCATTTAAATTGTTGTTGGTACCTTTTAAATTGTAGTTGTTGTCATTTAAATTGTTGTTGATGTCAATTAAATTGTTGTCGTTGCCATTTAAAATGTCGTCGTTGTCATTTAAATTGTTGTCGTCATTTAAATTGTTGTCGTTGTCATTTAAATTGTTGTTGTTGTCATTTAAATTTTCGTCGTTGTCATTTAAATTGTTGTCGTTGTAATATAGATTGTGGTCGTTGTCATTTAAATTGTTGTCGTTGTCATTTTCATTGTTGTCGTTATCATTTAAATTGTTGTCGATGCCATTTAAATATTTATCGTTGTCATTTAAATTGTTGTCTGTCGTAGTCCTTTAAATTGTTGTCGTTGTCATTTAAATTGTTGTTGTTTTCATTTAAATTGTAGTTGTTTTCATTTCAATTGTTGTTGGTACCGATTAAATTGTAGTTGTTGTCATTTAAATTGTTGTTGATGTCATTTAAATTGCTGTTCTTGTCGTTTAAATTGTTGTTGTTGTCATTTGAAATGTGTTTGTTTTTTATAAAAATTTGTTGTTGTCATTTAAATTGTAGTTGTTGTCATTTAAATTTTTTTTGTTGTAAGTTGAATTTTTGTTGTTGTCATTGTTGTTGTCATTTAAATTGTTGTTGTTGTCATTTTAATATTTGTTGTCAATTAAAATGTTGTTGTCGTCATTTAAGTTGTTGTTGTTGTCGTTCAAATATTTGTTGTTGTCATTAAAATTGTGTATGTTGTTATTTAAATTCTTGTTGTGTTCATTCAAATCGTTGTCGTTGTCATTTAGATTGTGGTCGTTGTCATTTAAATTGTTGTTGTTGTCAATTAAATTGTTTGTTGTTGTCATTTAAATTGTTGTTGTTGTCATTTAAATTGTTGTTGTTGTCATTAAAATTGTTGTTGTTGTCATTTAAATAATTGTTGTTGCCTTATAAATTGTTGTTGTTGTCCTATAAATTGTTGTTGTTGTCATTTAAATTGTTACTTTTGTCATTTTAAATTGTTGTCGTGGTCATTTAACTTGTGCTCGTTGTCATTTAAATTGTTGTTGTTGTCATTAAAATTGTTGTTGTTGTCATTTAAATAATTGTTGTTGCCTTATAAATTGTTGTTGTTGTCCTATAAATTGTTGTTGTTGTCATTTAAATTGTTACTGTTGTCATTTTAAATTGTTGTCGTGGTCATTTAACTTGTTGTCGTTGTCATTTAAATTGTTGTTGTTGTCATAAAATTGTTGTTGTTGTAATTTAAAATATTGTTGTTGCCTTTTAAATTGTTGTTGTGTTCATTTACATTGTTGTCGTTACCATTTAAATTGTTGTCGATGCCATTTAAATATTTATCGTTGTCATTTAAATTGTTGTCTGTCGTAGTCCTTTAAATTGTCGTCGTTGTCATTTCAATTGTTGTTGTTTTCATTTAAATTGTTGTTGTTTTCATTTAAATTGTTGTTGGTACCTTTTAAAGTATGGTTGTTGTCATTTAAATTGTTGTTGATGTCATTTAAATTGCTGTTCTTGTCGTTTAAATTGTTGTTGTTGTCATTTAAAATGTGTTTGTTTTTATTTAAAATTTGTTGTTGTAATTTAAATTGTAGTTGTTTTCATTTAAATTTTTTTTGTTGTAAGTTGAATTTTTGTTGTTGTCATTTAAATTTTTGTTGTTGTCTTTGATATTGTAAGTCGTCTTCGCCTACGGTAAAGGGGTTCGGGGGAAGCAAAGCAGGGAACAAGTCCAAATTCTTTCACACAAGCAACTTCCTTTATTCAGTCCCAAGCCATACACCTTGTTTCGCTGCACAACACCAACTGCCGACCCTAGCAGCCACAAGCCCACGCCCTGGAGTCACCGAAGGAATCGTTTGTCAGGCGACTCTTCCGATGACAGCAGGAACGCGCTTAATGGCTGGGTCTCAGAGGAAGTCCGTTCGAGGCGACCCTCGTCGTCTCGCACCTTATAATAATCTGAATGGAACTGCTCTTACATCCACATCCCCCCCAAAGTGAGTTGCTAACACTCCCGAAGCAATTAAACCAAAGAAATCAACCCATCCAGAATATAATAAGTACATGTCCCAAACCCAAAATAATCCAAATTAAAAGGAATTACAAAAATTAAAACAAATGAGAGACATAAACCAGACACAGCGATAGCTCTCGGGTTCTACGTTTCCTCCAGCCACCACCCTTTTCCATCATCACTGCCCAAATTACACCCCCTCCACCGACGGTCGAGCTGCCCGTGGACGAAGGAAATAAGGGGAGCGTCCCAACGGCGAAGGCTGTGGGGGCGGAGGGGACACTGAGGGGTCTCCCGCCGACTCAGGAAGGGGGGAGGGAGGAGGGTCAACACTTGGCTCCGACGATCTGAGGTAGTAGGGAGAACGTTCGGGCGGCAATGGATGCACTTGGGTAGGAGGGATGTAGGGAGACTCCGTGCTGCACGATGATTCCTCCTCAGCTGTGTCCCACCCATCGTCGGACCCGACGGCCGGGGCGACCACGCCCACTCCCTCGCACTCCCATTCGGCCTCAGAAGTAACAGCGGCGTCTTCGGACGGCTGGGAGGGCGGCGATGCCCGCTCCTTCCTCGGCCTGCCTGGCCTGCGATCAGCTGTTCCTAAACTAGGAGGGGGGATGGGGCCAAAATAGGGTTTAACGCGATTCCTGTGTACCAATAGGTTGCGGAATGGGAGCTCCAACATTAGGTTACATGTCGACACCACTTTTAATATGCGGTATGGCCCCTTCCATGGTTTATGAAATTTTTTCACTTGCCCTACCTTCATACAAGGATCACTTAAAAATACGTAATCTCCTTCCTTGTATTGCCAACGCTTACCCTTCCCCTTCACGGCCTCTCTCCGTTTCCTTTCTGCTATGCGATCATTGTTCGCACACTTAAACCACATTTCCTTTAATCTATCCCTTAACCCAGACACCCCAGGGTGCTCTTTTTCTAACACGCCATCTTCGACGCATTGGAAAGGCGATACCATTTGACGTCCAAATACCAATTCATGAGGGGTGAAACCTGTGCTACGATGATAACTACAGTTGTAGCTCGCGACGGCAAAGTCAATATGGCGCCCCCAATCGTTGTTTCTTACATTGACATAATGACTGAGGATCTGCGCAATAGTTCTATGAACTCTCTCCACTCGCCCGTTGCATTCTGGGTGGAAGGGTGACGTCCTCAACTGATTTATTCGTAACAACTTACAGACCTGTCTAAAAAGTTCTGACATGAAATTAGTTCCCTGATCAGTAAGAAGTGTTTCCGGCACTCCGAACCTCAGTATCCACTGCTTCACTAGTGCCACTGAAACGGATTCAGATTTCTGATCTGTTAATGGTACCATCACTAAATATCTCGAGAAATGATCAAGTATCGACAAGATATACCTATAACCCTCCTCTGTCTTCGGAAGGGGACCCACAATGTCTATTGCAATAAACTCGAAAGGCCTATTCGCTGCTGGTAGTGCTTGTAATGGGGCCTTGCACCTACCATAAGGGCTCCTCTGACTACAGGCAATGCAGCCCTTTACATACTTCTTGACATCTCGCGAATAGGATGGCCACCAAAAGTCCCTTTTAACCATACTTCCTGTTGCCTGTACACCTAAATGTCCTGACAGTATATGGTCGTGGCACTGACGGAGCACTTTCTCCCGGCAGCTGCGAGGCACTACTACTCTTTTTCCCATTATAGTTTCCTTCCATAGTATACCCCCATCGACCACGAATCCCTCTCTTCCTTTCCATTCAATACACCCGGAATCTTTTTCCTGCTCCTTCCGAAAATCTATAACCTCTTCCACGGATACTTGGTGAATCTTCCTGCTTAAGGCATCCGCATTTGCATGGGTCTTACCAGGTTTATGAATTACTTCGTAATCGTACTCGCTCAATTTCAAAGTCCATCTCATTAACCTGCTACTGGGGTCCTTTAATCCAAAAAGCCAAGTGAGCGCGGCGTGGTCTGTCAAAATGGTAAATTTCCGGCCGTAGATGTAACACCGGAAGTGTCCCACCGCCCACGTAATGGCCAAAAGTTCCTTCTCCGTCGTCGTATAATTCACTTCCGGTTTCTTTAATTGCCTCGATGCGAATGCGACCGGGTGCTCCTCATTATTGACCACCTGTGATAGGACGGCACCTATCGCGAAATTACTTGCATCCGTCGCTATGATGAAAGGCAAGGAGAACTCTGGATATACCAACACTGGGCTGCTCGTCAACGCCCGTTTTAGCCCTTCCACTGCTTCGTCGCACTCCGGAGCCCAAACGAATGCAGTTCCCTTTTTCAGTAACATTGTAAGCGGGCGAGCGAGAATGGCACAATCTTTAATAAATCGACGGTAATAATTAGTCATTCCTAAAAACGATTGTGTCTCCTTTACCGTCTTGGGAGTGGGGAAGTCCATTACCGCCGAAATCTTACTTGGGTCCGGTTGAATTCCCTTTCCGCTGATAATGTGGCCTAGATAGCTTACTTGAGAAAGGGCAAAGTGACATTTTGTCAATTTCAAGGACAACCTGGCCGACTCGAGCCTCTCAAACACTCGGCCCAGCCGCGCTGCATGCTCTTCAATCGACCCGCCAAATACAATAACGTCATCGAGATACACCAAGCACTCTGTGGGGGTCATTCCCCTGAAGACTCCGTCCATCATACGTTGGAATACACTTGGCGCGTTTCTTAGTCCCATTGGCATACGTTGGTATTCGTATAATCCGCTATTTACAATAAAGGCAGTCTTCTCGCGTGACTCAGGGGCCATGGGAATTTGGTGATAACCCGCCGTTAGATCGAGGGTCGAGAAATACCTACACCCCCCCAAATAGTCCAAGGTTTCCGTAATGTTTGGAAGTGGGTATACATCCGGTTTAGTAATTGCATTTAAAGCACGGTAGTCTATGCAGAACCGGTACTTAGGCTTTCCGTCCTCAGATTTCTTTGGCACGATCACAACGGGTGAGGCCCAAGGGCTGTGACTAGGAGATATTATTCCCCCTTCCAACTGTTCCTTCACAAAATCCTCCACAAAAGGCTTTAAATGATGCGGAGTGCGATAGGGTCTCCGACAAATGGGACGGGCGTCACCTGTAGGAATATGGTGCTCTACCAAGTGGGTCGCAGGGGGTGTTCCCGTTAATGAAAACAAATGCCTGTACCTTCCTATTAGGGGACGCATAACAGCTTTTTTCCCCCCCATTCAGGTGCGTCAATTTCCCTTCAATGTCACTATCCGAAAGCTCGCACAAACTCGTACTCTCCACAGAGCGCACGTTCCTATCGCATGCACCCTCAATATCATCTCCGCAGAATCTTTCATTTGGAACAAAATCTACATCGCTCACTGTCGCCACCACTGTGCCCTTGCATAGATTTACTGCCGACTCCCCATAATTACTCACGCGCACCTTCGCGCTTCCTTCCCCGTCCACCCGACACAAACACCGGGCAACTAAACACTCCTCCATCTCGAGAGCCGGCTCCAGCACGCACTCTTCTCCCTCCGTCCACTCCCGCCCGGGTAAGGGGAGGGATACGAGCTTCGATGAACGGGCTGGGATTACTTCCGCCGCTGGGAGTCGAACCGGCACATCCACACGTGGCCGGCGGCTCCAAGGTCCCTCATGACCCACGAAATCAGGCCCCTTCAGCCCCTCCGACCCCTCCGCCTGTCCCACCGAAGAGTCCGTCGGCAGGATAGCCATTCCGCCCGCCCTCCGCCGCTTCCATCCGCGCTGCCGCCTTACTCTCCTCCTTGGTTTTCCCGCCCGAGGGCTGTCGAAATTTCTCTCGGCGACCTCTGGCTTCCCTCCCGGGCCGGCCGTCGACGCGTCCCTCGGTCGTTCCCATGACATGATTCTTGGCCCGCCCCCTCTGGCGGTGGAAGCCACGCCCCCCGTCGTAAATCCCCCCACAGATGTCACCGCACATCGCGGCCCCTTTCCAAATGCCTCCTCCGACTGCGGTGCGAATTCCCCGGATTTTGCTCTTCCTCTCTCGGTCAAGGGAATTATTGACCCCCCAATTGAGAGTTCCCCCTTTTTCACGTCAATAACGGCCCCCGTTTCACGAAGGAAGTCAATACCAATAAGGCCTTCATACCCGCCCAAGGTGTCCACTACTTGGGCCCGAAGATTATGCACATCGCTTCCGAACCATACCGGAAGCACTACCTCTCCATAATTCCAAATACATCTACCCGTCAGACCCTTTATCTTAAAACGAGACCTACGTAGAACTTGCCCCCCACAGCACTCCTTAGTCACTAGGCTCACCTGGGCCCCAATGTCCACTAACATACGCCGCCTCTTATATTCACACGTGACAATCACCGCTAAGTCCTCCATTCCCCCTTCACGGTGCACACATGGAACCAAAGTCTTTACCGGGGGCCTTGGCGGGCGGCCTGCTCGGCCCCGGAAACGTTTAAAGACGGCTCAACGCGCCCCCCGACGCGCATTCGCCCCCCACTCGGCAATTCCTCGCCCAATGTCCTTGTCCACCGCAATTAAAGCACCGCATTCCACCCCTGTTTGCACACTCTCTCGCAAACTGTCCGGGTTGCCCACAAGCATGACAGACTCCCTCACGCATCGTGAAAACGTTTCTCTCTTCCGTCTCCGGATGAGCCCTCCTCTCTGCCTCGCGTATACGCACGGCCACATTAACGGCTGCATCGAAGGTTTCCGGCATTGCGAGACGCGTATGTTCCCCCACTCTGCCCGGCAGGCCGTTTAAAAACGCGTCCAAAGCTCTTTCATCCGCTTCGGATTGGCGTATCGCGGCCGCTGCGGCATCTTCCTCCTCCCTCCACGTGTGGCTGTTCAATTCACGAATGCGGTCCGCAAATTCCTCGATCCGCTCCCTGGGTGCCATGCGGACGCCAGCAAGCATCTCTCTGTAAAACCGTCGGTTTTTAACCCCCCGGTACCTTTCTAACAGAGACTTCCGAGCGTCATCATATGTTTTAACAGCCCCTGCTCTCTCCTTCGCCCGCAGGTGCTCTAGTGCCCCCCCGCGGGTACGTAGGGTGACCACACTTAACTTGTCGTCGTCGCTCCAACCACTAAGTTTCGCCACCTGCTCCACTTGAGAGAAGAACGTCTCCACGTTCTCCCCCGCGGCGCCAGAGAAATAATCAATGGAGGATACCATCGAGAATGACTTCCTTGTGATTTGTCCTTCCCCCTTCGTGTTATCCGCGCGGGCCCGAAAACCTTCGTTCTCTTCCTTGAGAATCCTCAGTTGCGCGGATAGCTCATCCACCGCCTGCTGGAGGTCCATCTCACGGCCCGATAAGATGATCCGACCCGTCATCCTTGATTTATTTGTGACTTGATTTGCAGTTGCTTCCCCTAATATTTAGCAAAGATCCCCAACTTCGGACACCAAATGTAAGTCGTCTTCGCCTACGGTAAAGGGGTTCGGGGGAAGCAAAGCAGGGAACAAGTCCAAATTCTTTCACACAAGCAACTTCCTTTATTCAGTCCCAAGCCATACACCTTGTTTCGCTGCACAACACCAACTGCCGACCCTAGCAGCCACAAGCCCACGCCCTGGAGTCACCGAAGGAATCGTTTGTCAGGCGACTCTTCCGATGACAGCAGGAACGCGCTTAATGGCTGGGTCTCAGAGGAAGTCCGTTCGAGGCGACCCTCGTCGTCACGCACCTTATAATAATCTAAATGAAACTGCTCTTACAATATTGTTGTGTTTAATATTTAAATTGTTCTTGTTGTCATTTTAATTGTTGTTGTTGTCATTTAAATTGTTGTTGTTGTCATTTAAATTGTTGTTGTTGTCATTTAAATTGTTGTTGTTGTCATTAAAATTGTGTATGTTGTTATTTAAATTCTTGTTGTGTTCATTCAAATCGTTGTCGTTGTCATTTAAATTGTTGTCCTTGTCATTTAAATTGTTGTTGTTGTCAATTAAATTGTTTGTTGTTGTCATTTAAATTGTTGTTGTTGTCATTTAAATTGTTGTTGTTGTCATTAAAATTGTTGTTGTTGTCATTTAAATTATTGTTGTTGCCTTTTAAATTGTTGTTGTTGTCATATAAATTGTTGTTGTTGTCATTTAAATTGTTACTGTTGTCATTTTAAATTGTTGTCGTGGTCATTTAACTTGTTGTCGTTGTCATTTAAATTGTTGTTGTTGTCATTAAATTGTTGTTGTTGTAATTTAAAATATTGTTGTTGCCTTTTAAATTGTTGTTGTAGTCATTTAAATTGTTGTCGTTGTCATTTTAATTGTTGTCGTTGTCATTTAACTTGTTGTCGTCGTCATTTAAATTGTTGTCGTTGCCTTTTAAAATGTTGTCCTTGCCGTTTTAATTGTTGTCGTTGTCATTTAAATTGTTGTCGTTTTCTTTTAACTTGTTGTCGTTGTCATTTAAATTGTAGTCGTTGTCATTTAAATTGTTGTCATTATCATTTAAATTGTTGTCGTTGTCATTTAAATTGTTGTCGTTGTCATTTAAATTGTTGTCGTTGTCATTTAAATTCTTGTCGTTGTCATTTAAATTGTTGTCCTTGCCATTTAAATTGTTGTCGTTGTCATTTAAATTGTTGTCGTTGTCATTTAAATTTTGTCGTTGCCATTTAAATTGTTGTCGTTGTCATTTGAATTGTTGTCGTTGTCATTTAAATTGTTGTCGTTGTCATTTATTTTGTTGACGTTGCCTTGTAAATTGTTGTCGTTGTCATTTAATTTGTTGTCGTTGTCATATAAATTGTAGTAGTTGTCATTTAAATTGTTGTAGTTGTCATTTAAATTGTTGTAGTTGTTATTTAAATTGTTTTCGTTGTCATTTAAATTGTAGTCGTTGTCATTTAAATTGTAGTCGTATCATTTAAATTGTAGTCGTTGTCATTTAAATTGTAGTCGTTGTCATTTAAATTGTAGTCGTATCATTTAAATTGTTGTCGTTGCCATTTAAAATGTTGTCGTTGTCATTTAAATTGTTATCGTCATTTAAATTGTTGTCGTTGTCATTTAAATTGTTGTCGTTGTCATTTAAATTTTCGTCGTTGTCATTTAAATTGTTGTCGTTGTAATATAGATGGTGGTCGTTGGCATTTAAATTGTTGTCCTTGTCATTTAAATTGTTGTCCTTGTCATTTAAATTGTTGTTCTTGTCATTTAAATTGTTGTCCTTGTCATTTAAATTGTTGTCCTTGTCATTTAAATTGTTGTCCTTGTCATTTAAATTGTTGTCCTTGTCATTTAAATTGTTGTCTATGTCATTTAAAATGTTGTCGTTGTTATTTTAATTGTTGTCCTTGTCATTTAAATTGTTGTCGTTGTCATTTACATTGTTGTCGTTATCATTTAAATTGTTGTCGATGCCATTTAAATATTTATCCTTGTCATATAAATTGTTGTCTGTCGTTGTCCTTTAAATTGTTGTCGTTGTCATTTAAATTGTTGTTTTTTTCATTTAAATTGTTGTTGTTTTCATTTAAATTGTTGTTGGTACCTTTTTAATTGTAGTTGTTGTCATTTAAATTGTTGTACTTGTCATTTAAATTGTTGTAGTTGTTATTTAAATTGTTGTCGTTGTCATTTAAATTGTAGTCGTTGTCATTTAAATTGTTGTCGTTGTCATTTAAATTGTAGTCGTTGTCATTTAAATTGTTGTCGTCATTTAAATTGTTGTCGTTGCCATTTAAAATGTTGTCGTTGTCATTTAAATTGTTATCGTCATTTAAATTGTTGTCGTTGTCATTTAAATTGTTGTCGTTGTCATTTAAATTTTCGTCGTTGTCATTTAAATTGTTGTCGTTGTAATATAGATGGTGGTCGTTGTCATTTAAATTGTTGTCCTTGTCATTTAAATTGTTGTCCTTGTCATTTAAATTGTTGTCCTTGTCATTTAAATTGTTGTCCTTGTCATTTAAATTGTTGTCCTTGTCATTTAAATTGTTGTCTATGTCATTTAAAATGTGTTTGTTTTTATTAAAAATTTGTTGTTGTCATTTAAATTGTAGTTGTTTTCATTTAAATTTTTTTTGTTGTAAGTTGAATTTTTGTTGTTGTCATTTAAATTGTGTTCCTTGTCATTTAAATTGTTGTCTATGTCATTTAAATTGTTGTCGTTGTTGTTTAAATTGTTGTCCTTGTCATTTAAATTGTTGTCGTTGTCATTTTCATTGTTGTCGTTATCATTTAAATTGTTGTCGATGCCATTTAAATATTTATCGTTGTCATTTAAATTGTTGTCTGTCGTAGTCCTTTAAATTGTTGTCGTTGTCATTTAAATTGTTGTTGTTTTCATTTAAATTGTAGTTGTTTTCATTTCAATTGTTGTTGGTACCTTTTAAATTGTAGTTGTTGTCATTTAAATTGTTGTTGATGTCATTTAAATTGCTGTTCTTGTCGTTTAAATTGTTGTTGTTGTCATTTGAAATGTGTTTGTTTTTTATAAAAATTTGTTGTTGTCATTTAAATTGTAGTTGTGTTCATTTAAATTTTTTTTGTTGTAAGTTGAATTTTTGTTGTTGTCATTTAAATTTTTGTTGTTGTCTTTGATATTGTTGTCTTTGTCATTTAAATTGTTCTTGTTGTCATTTTAATTGTTGTTGTTGTCATTTAAATTGTTGTTGTTGTCATTTAAAATGTTGTTGTTGTCATTTTAATATTTGTTGTCAATTAAAATGTTGTTGTCGTCATTTAAGTTGTTGTTGTTGTCGTTCAAATTGTTGTTGTTGTCATTAAAATTGTGTATGTTGTTATTTAAATTCTTGTTGTGTTCATTCAAATCGTTGTCGTTGTCATTTAGATTGTTGTCGTTGTCATTTAAATTGTTGTTGTTATCAATTAAATTGTTTGTTGTTGTCATTTAAATTGTTGTTGTTGTCATTTAAATTGTTGTTGCTGTCATTAAAATTGTTGTTGTTGTCATTTAAATAATTGTTGTTGCCTTATAAATTGTTGTTGTTGTCCTATAAATTGTTGTTGTTGTCATTAAAATTGTTGTTGTTGTCATTTAAATAATTGTTGTTGCCTTATAAATTGTTGTTGTTGTCCTATAAATTGTTGTTGTTGTCATTTAAATTGTTACTGTTGTCATTTTAAATTGTTGTCGTGGTCATTTAACTTGTTGTCGTTGTCATTTAAATTGTTGTTGTTGTCATAAAATTGTTGTTGTTGTAATTTAAAATATTGTTGTTGCCTTTTAAATTGTTGTTGTGTTCATTTACATTGTTGTCGTTATCATTTAAATTGTTGTCGATGCCATTTAAATATTTATCGTTGTCATTTAAATTGTTGTCTGTCGTAGTCCTTTAAATTGTCGTCGTTGTCATTTCAATTGTTGTTGTTTTCATTTAAATTGTTGTTGTTTTCATTTAAATTGTTGTTGGTACCTTTT
Organism: Ischnura elegans; assembly: GCF_921293095.1. Taxonomy (NCBI): domain Eukaryota; kingdom Metazoa; phylum Arthropoda; class Insecta; order Odonata; family Coenagrionidae; genus Ischnura; species Ischnura elegans. The sequence goes on from NW_025791734.1 coordinate 58,093, forward strand.
AAAGTATGGTTGTTGTCATTTAAATTGTTGTTGATGTCATTTAAATTGCTGTTCTTGTCGTTTAAATTGTTGTTGTTGTCATTTAAAATGTGTTTGTTTTTATTTAAAATTTGTTGTTGTAATTTAAATTGTAGTTGTTTTCATTTAAATTTTTTTTGTTGTAAGTTGAATTTTTGTTGTTGTCATTTAAATTTTTGTTGTTGTCTTTGATATTGTAAGTCGTCTTCGCCTACGGTAAATGGGTTCGGGGGAAGCAAAGCAGGGAACAAGTCCAAATTCTTTCACACAAGCAACTTCCTTTATTTAGTCCCAAGCCATACACCTTGTTTCGCTGCACAACACCAACTGCCGACCCTAGCAGCCACAAGCCCACGCCCTGGAGTCACCGAAGGAATCGTTTGTCAGGCGACTCTTCCGATGACAGCAGGAACGCGCTTAATGGCTGGGTCTCAGAGGAAGTCCGTTCGAGGCGACCCTCGTCGTATCGCACCTTATAATAATCTAAATGAAACTGCTCTTACAATATTGTTGTGTTTATTATTTAAATTGTTCTTGTTGTCATTTTAATTGTTGTTGTTGTCATTTAAATTGTTGTTGTTGTCATTTAAATTGTTGTTGTTGTCATTTTATTATGTGTTATCAATAAAAATGTTGTTGTTTTTTTTATTATTATTATTATTATTATTATTATTATTATTCTATGGGCGGTTTTTTTAAAAGGTTTTATAAGTTTTTCGTCGTCACCTCGGTTTATTTCTCAATAAAATCATCATTTTCAGTCATTATTCTTTTTGCATCTCTTCACCGCCTTTACACTCTCCGAAGGGGAGGGCCGCGCACAGGGGAGGGCCGCGCACAGGGGAGGTCCGCCGAAGGGGCTGGTTACCGCAACCTTGGACCCCATCCCTCCGCGCATGTGGCCTCCCCTTCCGAGTGGTTAATGCCTCCGTGTGGTTCCGCCCTTGTTACTTCATTCTTTCTTCTCTATGGCGCCATCTTCACTTTTAAAATTGTGTCCCCTGACTCCGTTTCTTCCACTTCAGAAAGAACACCGCTCTGACACCACAAGTCAATAAAAGATTTTGTGTCGCCCTTGCATTTATGATGTATATACTCCCTCCTGATTCTTCTTTCGATTCCTTTTTTTAAGTACTCGGCGTATGTTTTTTGAGCCGACCTTTCACCTTTTTCTGTTGCTGTAAAACAATGATATATGCTTGCCTTTGTTGCGGCTATAATGAAGTTTGCCAGTAAATCTCGCTTAGTATAGCCGCCCCTTTCAGGAGGTCTCCCCCTGTGTAATTCCAGTGCGCTCCTCACCCTGCGGCCCGTGACTCCTTTTATCCACTCCTTTGCTGTCCGCCATACCTCTCCCGCCTGTCTGCAGTCGTAGAGGATGTGCCAGGCCGTGGCCTGGCTTCCAGGGCATGCTCTGCACACTGAGTTTTCTCGCAATCCCGACCGCGACAGGAAAACGGCGTCTGCCAGGCGATCATGTGCCAGTCTCCAAGACACCTCCCCCTCCCTCCCCAGGACTGGCGCCGTCCAGAAGGCTTTCCAGCACGTAGACTCTCCCCATATGCCGTCCTTGTAGGGCCACTTCTCTTTGTTTTTTTTGGCAACGATTTCTCGGTAAATATCGCTTTTGTGTATGGGAAACGTTCGCGTTCGCTTCGACAGCTCGCTCCGGAAACCGAAGGGGAGAGATTCCTCCGTCGGGGGCCAAGATGTGGGGAGAGGTCCTCCGTTTTCCCCGGACCTCACGTCCATTGTGTCGAGGGCGCTTTTCAATGAGGAGTAGAAACCGTTCCTCTTAGGCCTGGTCTCGAGGAAGTAGGAAACGAAGATTTTCCACGGTTGAACTTCACCTGTGACGTACCGTTGAAAGAAATTTATCCTCATAGCGGTAATTTTTGCCTGCACGTCAGTCAGCCCCAGTCCTCCGCACCCGAGCGGGGCCGTCAGCACGGCTCCGGCAACCCAGTGTTTTCGGCCCCTACCCCACACAAAATCCGTGAGGGCGGCTTGCACCCGCCGGATGCATTGAGGGCTAATGCATTGGGTCTGTAGGCGGTACCAGATGGTCGGGGCCACGAACTGATTTACGACCCTTGTCCTTCCTCTCACGGAAAGGGCCCCTGAAGCCGCTTCCCACCTCCTCAATCCGTTTTGAATTTTTACCTCCAGGTCTTCCTCTAGTCCTTCTCTCTCTTTGATGGTGTCATTTTTAAAAACCACTCCGAGGAATCGGGCACCTTCGGTGGAGATCGCGAAGGGTCCGAGCCTATCCGTGCGCCCGCGCCAGGACCCGACGTACATCCCTTCAGTCTTGTTCTCGTTTAGTTCTGCTCCCGAGAGGGCGGCGTACGAATCGAATGATTTTATCACATTTCTTACAGCGTCGTTCTCCGAAATGAATAAAGTTACGTCATCTGCGTATGCTGATAGCGTAATATGTGCTTCTTGAGTGGGGAGTGGAAAACCTGTAATTTTAGTTTTAAGGATGTGGAGTAGTGGCTCTAGGGCCAGTGCGTACAGCTGGCCGGAGAGCGGACATCCTTGTCTTATGCCTCGCTTAAAGGGGATTGGAGGAGTCAGACTATTGCCAACCCTAACGAGGCATGATGCGTCCTCGTAAATTGTACTTAAAGTTTTTATGAAATTTTCGCCAAAATTCATGCGTCTCAATACATTGAATAAAAAATCATGGCGAACTTTGTCGAAAGCGCCCTTTTGGTCCAGACTTAATATGGCCAGTGGAGAATTAGTTTCATTCGCATATGCGATAATGTCACGAATTAGGGACAGGTTATCTAAGATGGTTCTGCCTGTGACGCCGCACCCTTGCTCGGGGGATACCACCTCTCGCATTGCCGACGACAGTCTCATGGAAAGGGCCTTCGCAATTATTTTGTAATCGGTGGTGGTGATCGAGATTGGTCTCCAGTTCTTCAAATTTGTTCTGTCTCCTTTTTTATGAATTAAATTCAGAACGGCCCATCTGCTGGAGATAGGGAGCATGCCTCTCTCTAGGCTAGCGTCGACCATTGACGCGAAGGGCTTCGCGAGGAGAGTCCAAAAGGTCTTATAGAATTCGGACGTTAGGCCATCGATTCCTGGTGCTTTCTTTCGGTTCAAGCTGTAGAGTGCAGTGCGGAGATCCTCTGGGGTCAGGGGCGCCTCCATCCGCGCTTTACTCTCCGCCGTCAATTCCGGCTGCCGCCGCGAAAGAATAATAAAATCGTCCTCCTGCAGCTCTGAGTCTGTCTGTACGGGGGCTTGAAAGACTTTTTCATAATAGTCTTTTACGTACTTCACAAGATGCTGCTGTTCGGAGAGGATAGTGCCGTCGTCTGTTTCCAATGACGTCAGGGGGGGTCGATGCATCCGTGTCACCGATCTTGAGAGAGCAGTCCCCAACGGATTCTCCGAAGACGCTATCTCTTCCCATCCCTCGATCGCCGTCGCTCTCTCGCCTACCTCCTTGTACGTGCGCCTTATTTCTTCCCTCGCCTTCATCGCCTCCTCTCCTCGAGTCGTCGCCTCCGTCGCCTCGAGCGATCTCATGTGGGATATGTTTCGGTCTTTACTAAGGCGTACATAAATCCTGGTGGCGGCTCTAATCTCAGATTTTAAAGTTTCCCAAGCGACGACGGGGTCCCCGCTCTCGTGGGTAGACGTCACTTCCTCGATAATTGTCGACATGAATTCGACAAATTCTTCGTTATCAAGTAAGTAGTTGTAGAATTTCCAGTACGGGGGAGGTGGTTTTATAACATCCTGGATGGTGAAGTCTATGGATAGAGCCATGTGGTCCGAGAACGAGGCTCGCCTTTCGATGGAGGATATTTTCTGTATGTTGTCTGTGTATATCCTGTCCAGGCGGGATGCAATATTGGGGTCGGCCGCAGAGTGGTACGTATACCCTTCCCTCCTTCCGTGCCTTTCCCTCCATACGTCTGATAGAGAGTGCTTCCTAATGAGTGCGGCGAGACGCCTCGCCTTCGTAGGCTCCCTCTCTATCCTCGATGAGCGGTCGTGACGAGGCGACAGCGTGCAATTATAATCACCAGCCAGTATGGTGAGATCTGGATGATAGTCTTCCGCCCTCCCTTGCTCGAGTGCGTCGTCCATCTTCCGTATCACTTCACCAGCTATGTCCTTGTCGTTAGGTATGTAGCTGTTAATAACGCGTAAGGTGGAGCCTGAGCTAAATTCGAAACGATGCTCTGTAGCATGCCCCGGATAGATGGTGTTTTCCTTCGTTATGTTGGGGGCGAGGTTCTTTTTTATTGCGATGCCAGTTCCCGCGGCTACTCTGTGGGTGGGGTTGAGGCTGAAAGAATAGCCGAGGCTGCGGAGGCAGGGTTGGAGATGGTCCGCGTTTGTTTCCTGCATAAGTAGGATATCTGGTTCCCACCGCTGGATGAAAAATTTGAGCTGTTGACTTTTTACGTTGCTGGCTACAGAACGCACGTTTAGGGTGGTCAGGTTGATGGTCTTCCCTCTGACGGACGTCATTGATTATGCGGTGGTTTGTTAGTTAGGGCCTTAAAAAACCTGTGGATCCTCATATCTAACGCAACATCTTTAACCGCTTTCTTCTCGACAAGCTCTCTCAACGTTTCGACGAGGGCATGCGTGTCTGAAAAAAAAATTCTTAGCCATGTCCGTAATGTTCTTCTTTCCTTTCGTTTCTTTCAGGAATAAAATGAGTTTTGGACTATCTAAAAATCCTTCTTGTGGATGGTTGTTGAGGTAATCTTCTATCTCTTTGTATCCCCGTTCATCGGATGGGGTGGGGATTAATCGTTTTCTTTGGGGAGACGTTCTTTCCTCCGCCCTGACGTGTTTCCTTTTTGTTTGGCCTTGCACTTGAGAGAGGCTAGTTGGTGCGTGCGGGTTGTTTGTTTGATGATCTTCCGTTGCTGCTTCGGTGGCGTGGGAATCAAGATTATGGTCTGTGGCAACCAATTCGTCCGAGGAGGGGTTTTTTGCGGCGTGTTGGGTGGGTAAAGGTAGCGGGGTGGAGTGAGAAGTCTTGGTCTCGGGGGGCGTGTCGTTGCCGTCATTATTTTCATGATTGGCAACGTCCGCTTCCTCGGTGGGGTGAGGAGGGAGAGGAATTTGGGTGATAATATTTTTTTTCGGCGCTATGATTTGGTGATCTGCACCTCCGGGGGTGGGGGTCTTAAGTGATGCGGCCGGCGCGTCATTATTATGTTGTTTTTTGCCGTCGTTTATGCGAGGGTTAAAATTCGCCCTGCTTTCCCTTCCCTGGTCGAGATTGGCCTTGCAGGCGGAGGCAAAATGTCCGTCTTCGTTGCATCTAAAGCACCGAGGGTCATTAAAGTTGAAGAAAATTCGGTGCTTGGCGGGGCCGAAATCCAAGAGCAGCGACTCGGGTACAATCACACCTTCCCGACGTACGATGAAGACCTGCTTCCTCCACGACTCGACGTGGCTTAGATCATCTCTTTTTATTCCCACGCCCAGGGTGGTGACGGGGCTCACGACTCTTCCTATTTGGGAGATAATTTCCAACAAATCGGGAATCGGGAATTCTGGGGGCACGTTTGAGACGACTAGCCGCTCCACTTGCTGAACCATGCGGTTCGCAATTAAAAAATTATTCATTATGGTGAGACCTCCTTTATTCATCATGAAGTCGTTTAAAATGTCTTCATTCTTCAAATAGAAACAAACGCGATCCCCTGGAAGTTTTGTGGCGTGCGTTATCTGTCTCCCGCCCACCTCTTCGGCCATCGCCTCGATGTATTGGGCTATGGGAACGCCTGGGAGGCCGTTGAAAATAATTCCCGTCTTCCTTGTGGGGCCCGATTTCAATGGTATTATTTTTTTCGTTACGAATTTAAAAGGTTGGGGTGGGTTATCGCCGTTGCTTTGGGCTTGTCGATTTTCCTTCCCTCCTGTCACCCGCGCGTAGCTGACTAACGGTCTGCCCCGTTGGGGTGCGTCGCTAATGCTCGCGACTTCGCCTTCGCATCGAATAGGGTCCGCCCCGCTTACCGCACTCGATCCCCCTCCCCTTGCCATCGCCGCGAGCGAGCGTGGCCTCGTCTCAGCTGAAGAGGTGATTTCCCCATCCCTCGTCGCCTGAGTAATGGGGAAAGCGGTGTCCGGGGGACGGCTTACGTCACGGGCATCGGAACTTTGAGTATCTATGGCTCCACTACTTGCATGGACAAATGAATTATGAATTCCGTAATTAATTTCGGTCGGTGAAACTTTGCCAGTGATAGAAGAGAAAGGGAGTGAGCGGACACCGATAGTTGTCGGAATGCGCCTTACTGTGGTAGTTAAAATACCGCCTTCGCGGCGCAATACTGTCGTCGGCGATTTTATTTCGTCATTTAGTGACTCCAGGGATAATGACAGATTACGTGAACTTCTGTAATTAATCGGAGGGGCTGTAGTGGCAACCTGAGCACGTCTCTGAGGTGACGACGGAGCACTTCTTACCCTCCTATCGTTAGTCGTGTCGCCGAGTTGACTGGAAGACGGAGACATCCTCCTTGGTGAATGCGGTGGGCTGATCATCTTCGACATAATGTCTGGTGAGTTGATAATTGCAGTATATCCGATACAATTGTTGTCTCGGTGTGAAAAAGAAGAGCACTTAGCTGGTCTTCTCGTTTCCTCTCTCACCGACTCCGAGGTGTCGGCGAGGATGGGTAACGAAACGAGATCCAAGATTTGACGCGAGTGTTTTTTAGTCACTTTTCGGTGAAATCAAGCACTAATTCGATTTAAAATCGAACACTAGAGATGCGTGTGGTATCACGCAACGATTAACAACTATTCCGAAGCACTTACAAGAAAAAAACTTCGCAAATACTCCGATAGAAACACTTGAAAGTGATGAGCTCGGGAGCGCAGTCGAAACACGTCCGCTCTGCTCGGCGTCTCAAGTTGTTGTTGTTGTTGTTGTTGTCATTTAAATTGTTGTTGTTGTCATTAAAATTGTGTATGTTGTTATTTAAATTCTTGTTGTGTTCATTCAAATCGTTGTCGTTGTCATTTAAATTGTTGTCCTTGTCATTTAAATTGTTGTTGTTGTCAATTAAATTGTTTGTTGTTGTCATTTAAATTGTTGTTGTTGTCATTTAAATTGTTGTTGTTGTCATTAAAATTGTTGTTGTTGTCATTTAAATTATTGTTGTTGCCTTTTAAATTGTTGTTGTTGTCATATAAATTGTTGTTGTTGTCATTTAAATTGTTACTGTTGTCATTTTAAATTGTTGTCGTGGTCATTTAACTTGTTGTCGTTGTCATTTAAATTGTTGTTGTTGTCATTAAATTGTTGTTGTTGTAATTTAAAATATTGTTGTTGCCTTTTAAATTGTTGTTGTAGTCATTTAAATTGTTGTCGTTGTCATTTTAATTGTTGTCGTTGTCATTTAACTTGTTGTCGTCGTCATTTAAATTGTTATCGTTGCCTTTTAAAATGTTGTCCTTGCCGTTTTAATTGTTGTCGTTGTCATTTAAATTGTTGTCGTTTTCTTTTAACTTGTTGTCGTTGTCATTTAAATTGTAGTCGTTGTCATTTAAATTGTTGTCATTATCATTTAAATTGTTGTCGTTGTCATTTAAATTGTTGTCGTTGTCATTTAAATTGTTGTCGTTGTCATTTAAATTCTTGTCGTTGTCATTTAAATTGTTGTCCTTGCCATTTAAATTGTTGTCGTTGTCATTTAAATTGTTGTCGTTGTCATTTAAATTTTGTCGTTGCCATTTAAATTGTTGTCGTTGTCATTTGAATTGTTGTCGTTGTCATTTAAATTGTTGTCGTTGTCATTTATTTTGTTGACGTTGCCTTGTAAATTGTTGTCGTTGTCATTTAATTTGTTGTCGTTGTCATATAAATTGTAGTCGTTGTCATTTAAATTGTTATAGTTGTCATTTAAATTGTTGTAGTTGTTATTTAAATTGTTTTCGTTGTCATTTAAATTGTAGTCGTTGTCATTTAAATTGTAGTCGTATCATTTAAATTGTAGTCGTTGTCATTTAAATTGTTGTCGTCATTTAAATTGTTGTCGTTGCCATTTAAAATGTTGTCGTTGTCATTTAAATTGTTATCGTCATTTAAATTGTTGTCGTTGTCATTTAAATTGTTGTCGTTGTCATTTAAATTTTCGTCGTTGTCATTTAAATTGTTGTCGTTGTAATATAGATGGTGGTCGTTGTCATTTAAATTGTTGTCCTTGTCATTTAAATTGTTGTCCTTGTCATTTAAATTGTTGTTCTTGTCATTTAAATTGTTGTCCTTGTCATTTAAATTGTTGTCCTTGTCATTTAAATTGTTGTCCTTGTCATTTAAATTGTTGTCCTTGTCATTTAAATTGTTGTCTATGTCATTTAAAATGTTGTCGTTGTTATTTTAATTGTTGTCCTTGTCATTTAAATTGTTGTCGTTGTCATTTACATTGTTGTCGTTATCATTTAAATTGTTGTCGATGCCATTTAAATATTTATCCTTGTCATATAAATTGTTGTCTGTCGTTGTCCTTTAAATTGTTGTCGTTGTCATTTAAATTGTTGTTTTTTTCATTTAAATTGTTGTTGTTTTCATTTAAATTGTTGTTGGTACCTTTTTAATTGTAGTTGTTGTCATTTAAATTGTTGTAGTTGTCATTTAAATTGTTGTAGTTGTTATTTAAATTGTTGTCGTTGTCATTTAAATTGTAGTCGTTGTCATTTAAATTGTTGTCGTTGTCATTTAAATTGTAGTCGTTGTCATTTAAATTGTTGTCGTCATTTAAATTGTTGTCGTTGCCATTTAAAATGTTGTCGTTGTCATTTAAATTGTTATCGTCATTTAAATTGTTGTCGTTGTCATTTAAATTGTTGTCGTTGTCATTTAAATTTTCGTCGTTGTCATTTAAATTGTTGTCGTTGTAATATAGATGGTGGTCGTTGTCATTTAAATTGTTGTCCTTGTCATTTAAATTGTTGTCCTTGTCATTTAAATTGTTGTCCTTGTCATTTAAATTGTTGTCCTTGTCATTTAAATTGTTGTCCTTGTCATTTAAATTGTTGTCCTTGTCATTTAAATTGTTGTCTATGTCATTTAAAATGTGTTTGTTTTTATTAAAAATTTGTTGTTGTCATTTAAATTGTTGTCGTTGCCTTTTAAAATGTTGTCCTTGCCGTTTTAATTGTTGTCGTTGTCATTTAAATTGTTGTCGTTTTCTTTTAACTTGTTGTCGTTGTCATTTAAATTGTAGTCGTTGTCATTTAAATTGTTGTCATTATCATTTAAATTGTTGTCGTTGTCATTTAAATTGTTGTCGTTGTCATTTAAATTGTTGTCGTTGTCATTTAAATTCTTGTCGTTGTCATTTAAATTGTTGTCCTTGCCATTTAAATTGTTGTCGTTGTCATTTAAATTGTTGTCGTTGTCATTTAAATTTTGTCGTTGCCATTTAAATTGTTGTCGTTGTCATTTGAATTGTTGTCGTTGTCATTTAAATTGTTGTCGTTGTCATTTATTTTGTTGACGTTGCCTTGTAAATTGTTGTCGTTGTCATTTAATTTGTTGTCGTTGTCATATAAATTGTAGTCGTTGTCATTTAAATTGTTGTCGTTGTCATTTAAATTGTTGTAGTTGTTATTTAAATTGTTTTCGTTGTCATTTAAATTGTAGTCGTTGTCATTTAAATTGTAGTCGTATCATTTAAATTGTAGTCGTTGTCATTTAAATTGTAGTCGTTGTCATTTAAATTGTAGTCGTATCATTTAAATTGTTGTCGTTGCCATTTAAAATGTTGTCGTTGTCATTTAAATTGTTATCGTCATTTAAATTGTTGTCGTTGTCATTTAAATTGTTGTCGTTGTCATTTAAATTTTCGTCGTTGTCATTTAAATTGTTGTCGTTGTAATATAGATGGTGGTCGTTGGCATTTAAATTGTTGTCCTTGTCATTTAAATTGTTGTCCTTGTCATTTAAATTGTTGTTCTTGTCATTTAAATTGTTGTCCTTGTCATTTAAATTGTTGTCCTTGTCATTTAAATTGTTGTCCTTGTCATTTAAATTGTTGTCCTTGTCATTTAAATTGTTGTCTATGTCATTTAAAATGTTGTCGTTGTTATTTTAATTGTTGTCCTTGTCATTTAAATTGTTGTCGTTGTCATTTACATTGTTGTCGTTATCATTTAAATTGTTGTCGATGCCATTTAAATATTTATCCTTGTCATATAAATTGTTGTCTGTCGTTGTCCTTTAAATTGTTGTCGTTGTCATTTAAATTGTTGTTTTTTTCATTTAAATTGTTGTTGTTTTCATTTAAATTGTTGTTGGTACCTTTTTAATTGTAGTTGTTGTCATTTAAATTGTTGTACTTGTCATTTAAATTGTTGTAGTTGTTATTTAAATTGTTGTCGTTGTCATTTAAATTGTAGTCGTTGTCATTTAAATTGTTGTCGTTGTCATTTAAATTGTAGTCGTTGTCATTTAAATTGTTGTCGTCATTTAAATTGTTGTCGTTGCCATTTAAAATGTTGTCGTTGTCATTTAAATTGTTATCGTCATTTAAATTGTTGTCGTTGTCATTTAAATTGTTGTCGTTGTCATTTAAATTTTCGTCGTTGTCATTTAAATTGTTGTCGTTGTAATATAGATGGTGGTCGTTGTCATTTAAATTGTTGTCCTTGTCATTTAAATTGTTGTCCTTGTCATTTAAATTGTTGTCGTTGTCATTTTCATTGTTGTCGTTATCATTTAAATTGTTGTCGATGCCATTTAAATATTTATCGTTGTCATTTAAATTGTTGTCTGTCGTAGTCCTTTAAATTGTTGTCGTTGTCATTTAAATTGTTGTTGTTTTCATTTAAATTGTAGTTGTTTTCATTTCAATTGTTGTTGGTACCTTTTAAATTGTAGTTGTTGTCATTTAAATTGTTGTTGATGTCATTTAAATTGCTGTTCTTGTCGTTTAAATTGTTGTTGTTGTCATTTGAAATGTGTTTGTTTTTTATAAAAATTTGTTGTTGTCATTTAAATTGTAGTTGTGTTCATTTAAATTTTTTTTGTTGTAAGTTGAATTTTTGTTGTTGTCATTTAAATTTTTGTTGTTGTCTTTGATATTGTTGTCTTTGTCATTTAAATTGTTCTTGTTGTCATTTTAATTGTTGTTGTTGTCATTTAAATTGTTGTTGTTGTCATTTAAAATGTTGTTGTTGTCATTTTAATATTTGTTGTCAATTAAAATGTTGTTGTCGTCATTTAAGTTGTTGTTGTTGTCGTTCAAATTGTTGTTGTTGTCATTAAAATTGTGTATGTTGTTATTTAAATTCTTGTTGTGTTCATTCAAATCGTTGTCGTTGTCATTTAGATTGTTGTCGTTGTCATTTAAATTGTTGTTGTTATCAATTAAATTGTTTGTTGTTGTCATTTAAATTGTTGTTGTTGTCATTTAAATTGTTGTTGCTGTCATTAAAATTGTTGTTGTTGTCATTTAAATAATTGTTGTTGCCTTATAAATTGTTGTTGTTGTCCTATAAATTGTTGTTGTTGTCATTAAAATTGTTGTTGTTGTCATTTAAATAATTGTTGTTGCCTTATAAATTGTTGTTGTTGTCCTATAAATTGTTGTTGTTGTCATTTAAATTGTTACTGTTGTCATTTTAAATTGTTGTCGTGGTCATTTAACTTGTTGTCGTTGTCATTTAAATTGTTGTTGTTGTCATAAAATTGTTGTTGTTGTAATTTAAAATATTGTTGTTGCCTTTTAAATTGTTGTTGTGTTCATTTACATTGTTGTCGTTATCATTTAAATTGTTGTCGATGCCATTTAAATATTTATCGTTGTCATTTAAATTGTTTTTTTTTTATTATTATTATTATTATTATTATTCTATGGGCGGTTTTTTTAAAAGGTTTTATAAGTTTTTCGTCGTCACCTTGGTTTATTTCATAATAAAATCATCATTTTCAGTCATTATTCTTTTTGCATCTCTTCACCGCCTTTACACTCTCCGAAGGGGAGGGCCGCGCACAGGGGAGGTCCGCCGAAGGGGCTGGTTACCGCAACCTTGGACCCCATCCCTCCGCGCATGTGGCCTCCCCTTCCGAGTGGTTAATGCCTCCGTGTGGTTCCGCCCTTGTTACTTCATTCTTTCTTCTCTATGGCGCCATCTTCACTTTTAAAATTGTGTCCCCTGACTCCGTTTCTTCCACTTCAGAAAGAACACCGCTCTGACACCACAAGTCAATAAAAGATTTTGTGTCGCCCTTGCATTTATGATGTATATACTCCCTCCTGATTCTTCTTTCGATTCCTTTTTTTAAGTACTCGGCGTATGTTTTTTGAGCCGACCTTTCACCTTTTTCTGTTGCTGTAAAACAATGATATATGCTTGCCTTTGTTGCGGCTATAATGAAGTTTGCCAGTAAATCTCGCTTAGTATAGCCGCCCCTTTCAGGAGGTCTCCCCCTGTGTAATTCCAGTGCGCTCCTCACCCTGCGGCCCGTGACTCCTTTTATCCACTCCTTTGCTGTCCGCCATACCTCTCCCGCCTGTCTGCAGTCGTAGAGGATGTGCCAGGCCGTGGCCTGGCTTCCAGGGCATGCTCTGCACACTGAGTTTTCTCGCAATCCCGACCGCGACAGGAAAACGGCGTCTGCCAGGCGATCATGTGCCAGTCTCCAAGACACCTCCCCCTCCCTCCCCAGGACTGGCGCCGTCCAGAAGGCTTTCCAGCACGTAGACTCTCCCCATATGCCGTCCTTGTAGGGCCACTTCTCTTTGTTTTTTTTGGCAACGATTTCTCGGTAAATATCGCTTTTGTGTATGGGAAACGTTCGCGTTCGCTTCGACAGCTCGCTCCGGAAACCGAAGGGGAGAGATTCCTCCGTCGGGGGCCAAGATGTGGGGAGAGGTCCTCCGTTTTCCCCGGACCTCACGTCCATTGTGTCGAGGGCGCTTTTCAATGAGGAGTAGAAACCGTTCCTCTTAGGCCTGGTCTCGAGGAAGTAGGAAACGAAGATTTTCCACGGTTGAACTTCACCTGTGACGTACCGTTGAAAGAAATTTATCCTCATAGCGGTAATTTTTGCCTGCACGTCAGTCAGCCCCAGTCCTCCGCACCCGAGCGGGGCCGTCAGCACGGCTCCGGCAACCCAGTGTTTTCGGCCCCTACCCCACACAAAATCCGTGAGGGCGGCTTGCACCCGCCGGATGCATTGAGGGCTAATGCATTGGGTCTGTAGGCGGTACCAGATGGTCGGGGCCACGAACTGATTTACGACCCTTGTCCTTCCTCTCACGGAAAGGGCCCCTGAAGCCGCTTCCCACCTCCTCAATCCGTTTTGAATTTTTACCTCCAGGTCTTCCTCTAGTCCTTCTCTCTCTTTGATGGTGTCATTTTTAAAAACCACTCCGAGGAATCGGGCACCTTCGGTGGAGATCGCGAAGGGTCCGAGCCTATCCGTGCGCCCGCGCCAGGACCCGACGTACATCCCTTCAGTCTTGTTCTCGTTTAGTTCTGCTCCCGAGAGGGCGGCGTACGAATCGAATGATTTTATCACATTTCTTACAGCGTCGTTCTCCGAAATGAATAAAGTTACGTCATCTGCGTATGCTGATAGCGTAATATGTGCTTCTTGAGTGGGGAGTGGAAAACCTGTAATTTTAGTTTTAAGGATGTGGAGTAGTGGCTCTAGGGCCAGTGCGTACAGCTGGCCGGAGAGCGGACATCCTTGTCTTATGCCTCGCTTAAAGGGGATTGGAGGAGTCAGACTATTGCCAACCCTAACGAGGCATGATGCGTCCTCGTAAATTGTACTTAAAGTTTTTATGAAATTTTCGCCAAAATTCATGCGTCTCAATACATTGAATAAAAAATCATGGCGAACTTTGTCGAAAGCGCCCTTTTGGTCCAGACTTAATATGGCCAGTGGAGAATTAGTTTCATTCGCATATGCGATAATGTCACGAATTAGGGACAGGTTATCTAAGATGGTTCTGCCTGTGACGCCGCACCCTTGCTCGGGGGATACCACCTCTCGCATTGCCGACGACAGTCTCATGGAAAGGGCCTTCGCAATTATTTTGTAATCGGTGGTGGTGATCGAGATTGGTCTCCAGTTCTTCAAATTTGTTCTGTCTCCTTTTTTATGAATTAAATTCAGAACGGCCCATCTGCTGGAGATAGGGAGCATGCCTCTCTCTAGGCTAGCGTCGACCATTGACGCGAAGGGCTTCGCGAGGAGAGTCCAAAAGGTCTTATAGAATTCGGACGTTAGGCCATCGATTCCTGGTGCTTTCTTTCGGTTCAAGCTGTAGAGTGCAGTGCGGAGATCCTCTGGGGTCAGGGGCGCCTCCATCCGCGCTTTACTCTCCGCCGTCAATTCCGGCTGCCGCCGCGAAAGAATAATAAAATCGTCCTCCTGCAGCTCTGAGTCTGTCTGTACGGGGGCTTGAAAGACTTTTTCATAATAGTCTTTTACGTACTTCACAAGATGCTGCTGTTCGGAGAGGATAGTGCCGTCGTCTGTTTCCAATGACGTCAGGGGGGGTCGATGCATCCGTGTCACCGATCTTGAGAGAGCAGTCCCCAACGGATTCTCCGAAGACGCTATCTCTTCCCATCCCTCGATCGCCGTCGCTCTCTCGCCTACCTCCTTGTACGTGCGCCTTATTTCTTCCCTCGCCTTCATCGCCTCCTCTCCTCGAGTCGTCGCCTCCGTCGCCTCGAGCGATCTCATGTGGGATATGTTTCGGTCTTTACTAAGGCGTACATAAATCCTGGTGGCGGCTCTAATCTCAGATTTTAAAGTTTCCCAAGCGACGACGGGGTCCCCGCTCTCGTGGGTAGACGTCACTTCCTCGATAATTGTCGACATGAATTCGACAAATTCTTCGTTATCAAGTAAGTAGTTGTAGAATTTCCAGTACGGGGGAGGTGGTTTTATAACATCCTGGATGGTGAAGTCTATGGATAGAGCCATGTGGTCCGAGAACGAGGCTCGCCTTTCGATGGAGGATATTTTCTGTATGTTGTCTGTGTATATCCTGTCCAGGCGGGATGCAATATTGGGGTCGGCCGCAGAGTGGTACGTATACCCTTCCCTCCTTCCGTGCCTTTCCCTCCATACGTCTGATAGAGAGTGCTTCCTAATGAGTGCGGCGAGACGCCTCGCCTTCGTAGGCTCCCTCTCTATCCTCGATGAGCGGTCGTGACGAGGCGACAGCGTGCAATTATAATCACCAGCCAGTATGGTGAGATCTGGATGATAGTCTTCCGCCCTCCCTTGCTCGAGTGCGTCGTCCATCTTCCGTATCACTTCACCAGCTATGTCCTTGTCGTTAGGTATGTAGCTGTTAATAACGCGTAAGGTGGAGCCTGAGCTAAATTCGTAACGATGCTCTGTAGCATGCCCCGGATAGATGGTGTTTTCCTTCGTTATGTTGGGGGCGAGGTTCTTTTTTATTGCGATGCCAGTTCCCGCGGCTACTCTGTGGGTGGGGTTGAGGCTGAAAGAATAGCCGAGGCTGCGGAGGCAGGGTTGGAGATGGTCCGCGTTTGTTTCCTGCATAAGTAGGATATCTGGTTCCCACCGCTGGATGAAAAATTTGAGCTGTTGACTTTTTACGTTGCTGGCTACAGAACGCACGTTTAGGGTGGTCAGGTTGATGGTCTTCCCTCTGACGGACGTCATTGATTATGCGGTGGTTTGTTAGTTAGGGCCTTAAAAAACCTGTGGATCCTCATATCTAACGCAACATCTTTAACCGCTTTCTTCTCGACAAGCTCTCTCAACGTTTCGACGAGGGCATGCGTGTCTGAAAAAAAATTCTTAGCCATGTCCGTAATGTTCTTCTTTCCTTTCGTTTCTTTCAGGAATAAAATGAGTTTTGGACTATCTAAAAATCCTTCTTGTGGATGGTTGTTGAGGTAATCTTCTATCTCTTTGTATCCCCGTTCATCGGATGGGGTGGGGATTAATCGTTTTCTTTGGGGAGACGTTCTTTCCTCCGCCCTGACGTGTTTCCTTTTTGTTTGGCCTTGCACTTGAGAGAGGCTAGTTGGTGCGTGCGGGTTGTTTGTTTGATGATCTTCCGTTGCTGCTTCGGTGGCTTGGGAATCAAGATTATGGTCTGTGGCAACCAATTCGTCCGAGGAGGGGTTTTTTGCGGCGTGTTGGGTGGGTAAAGGTAGCGGGGTGGAGTGAGAAGTCTTGGTCTCGGGGGGCGTGTCGTTGCCGTCATTATTTTCATGATTGGCAACGTCCGCTTCCTCGGTGGGGTGAGGAGGGAGAGGAATTTGGGTGATAATATTTTTTTTCGGCGCTATGATTTGGTGATCTGCACCTCCGGGGGTGGGGGTCTTAAGTGATGCGGCCGGCGCGTCATTATTATGTTGTTTTTTGCCGTCGTTTATGCGAGGGTTAAAATTCGCCCTGCTTTCCCTTCCCTGGTCGAGATTGGCCTTGCAGGCGGAGGCAAAATGTCCGTCTTCGTTGCATCTAAAGCACCGAGGGTCATTAAAGTTGAAGAAAATTCGGTGCTTGGCGGGGCCGAAATCCAAGAGCAGCGACTCGGGTACAATCACACCTTCCCGACGTACGATGAAGACCTGCTTCCTCCACGACTCGACGTGGCTTAGATCATCTCTTTTTATTCCCACGCCCAGGGTGGTGACGGGGCTCACGACTCTTCCTATTTGGGAGATAATTTCCAACAAATCGGGAATCGGGAATTCTGGGGGCACGTTTGAGACGACTAGCCGCTCCACTTGCTGAACCATGCGGTTCGCAATTAAAAAATTATTCATTATGGTGAGACCTCCTTTATTCATCATGAAGTCGTTTAAAATGTCTTCATTCTTCAAATAGAAACAAACGCGATCCCCTGGAAGTTTTGTGGCGTGCGTTATCTGTCTCCCGCCCACCTCTTCGGCCATCGCCTCGATGTATTGGGCTATGGGAACGCCTGGGAGGCCGTTGAAAATAATTCCCGTCTTCCTTGTGGGGCCCGATTTCAATGGTATTATTTTTTTCGTTACGAATTTAAAAGGTTGGGGTGGGTTATCGCCGTTGCTTTGGGCTTGTCGATTTTCCTTCCCTCCTGTCACCCGCGCGTAGCTGACTAACGGTCTGCCCCGTTGGGGTGCGTCGCTAATGCTCGCGACTTCGCCTTCGCATCGAATAGGGTCCGCCCCGCTTACCGCACTCGATCCCCCTCCCCTTGCCGTCGCCGCGAGCGAGCGTGGCCTCGTCTCAGCTGAAGAGGTGATTTCCCCATCCCTCGTCGCCTGAGTAATGGGGAAAGCGGTGTCCGGGGGACGGCTTACGTCACGGGCATCGGAACTTTGAGTATCTATGGCTCCACTACTTGCATGGACAAATGAATTATGAATTCCGTAATTAATTTCGGTCGGTGAAACTTTGCCAGTGATAGAAGAGAAAGGGAGTGAGCGGACACCGATAGTTGTCGGAATGCGCCTTACTGTGGTAGTTAAAATACCGCCTTCGCGGCGCAATACTGTCGTCGGCGATTTTATTTCGTCATTTAGTGACTCCAGGGATAATGACAGATTACGTGAACTTCTGTAATTAATCGGAGGGGCTGTAGTGGCAACCTGAGCACGTCTCTGAGGTGACGACGGAGCACTTCTTACCCTCCTATCGTTAGTCGTGTCGCCGAGTTGACTGGAAGACGGAGACATCCTCCTTGGTGAATGCGGTGGGCTGATCATCTTCGACATAATGTCTGGTGAGTTGATAATTGCAGTATATCCGATACAATTGTTGTCTCGGTGTGAAAAAGAAGAGCACTTAGCTGGTCTTCTCGTTTCCTCTCTCACCGACTCCGAGGTGTCGGCGAGGATGGGTAACGAAACGAGATCCAAGATTTGACGCGAGTGTTTTTTAGTCACTTTTCGGTGAAATCAAGCACTAATTCGATTTAAAATCGAACACTAGAGATGCGTGTGGTATCACGCAACGATTAACAACTATTCCGAAGCACTTACAAGAAAAAAACTTCGCAAATACTCCGATAGAAACACTTGAAAGTGATGAGCTCGGGAGCGCAGTCGAAACACGTCCGCTCTGCTCGGCGTCTCAAGTTGTTGTTGTTGTCATTTAAATTGTTGTCGTTGTCATTTAAATTGTTGTCGTTGTCATTTAAATTTTGTCGTTGCCATTTAAATTGTTGTCGTTGTCATTTGAATTGTTGTCGTTGTCATTTAAATTGTTGTCGTTGTCATTTATTTTGTTGACGTTGCCTTGTAAATTGTTGTCGTTGTCATTTAATTTGTTGTCGTTGTCATATAAATTGTAGTCGTTGTCATTTAAATTGTTGTAGTTGTCATTTAAATTGTTGTAGTTGTTATTTAAATTGTTTTCGTTGTCATTTAAATTGTAGTCGTTGTCATTTAAATTGTAGTCGTATCATTTAAATTGTAGTCGTTGTCATTTAAATTGTAGTCGTTGTCATTTAAATTGTAGTCGTATCATTTAAATTGTTGTCGTTGCCATTTAAAATGTTGTCGTTGTCATTTAAATTGTTATCGTCATTTAAATTGTTGTCGTTGTCATTTAAATTGTTGTCGTTGTCATTTAAATTTTCGTCGTTGTCATTTAAATTGTTGTCGTTGTAATATAGATGGTGGTCGTTGGCATTTAAATTGTTGTCCTTGTCATTTAAATTGTTGTCCTTGTCATTTAAATTGTTGTTCTTGTCATTTAAATTGTTGTCCTTGTCATTTAAATTGTTGTCCTTGTCATTTAAATTGTTGTCCTTGTCATTTAAATTGTTGTCCTTGTCATTTAAATTGTTGTCTATGTCATTTAAAATGTTGTCGTTGTTATTTTAATTGTTGTCCTTGTCATTTAAATTGTTGTCGTTGTCATTTACATTGTTGTCGTTATCATTTAAATTGTTGTCGATGCCATTTAAATATTTATCCTTGTCATATAAATTGTTGTCTGTCGTTGTCCTTTAAATTGTTGTCGTTGTCATTTAAATTGTTGTTTTTTTCATTTAAATTGTTGTTGTTTTCATTTAAATTGTTGTTGGTACCTTTTTAATTGTAGTTGTTGTCATTTAAATTGTTGTACTTGTCATTTAAATTGTTGTAGTTGTTATTTAAATTGTTGTCGTTGTCATTTAAATTGTAGTCGTTGTCATTTAAATTGTTGTCGTTGTCATTTAAATTGTAGTCGTTGTCATTTAAATTGTTGTCGTCATTTAAATTGTTGTCGTTGCCATTTAAAATGTTGTCGTTGTCATTTAAATTGTTATCGTCATTTAAATTGTTGTCGTTGTCATTTAAATTGTTGTCGTTGTCATTTAAATTTTCGTCGTTGTCATTTAAATTGTTGTCGTTGTAATATAGATGGTGGTCGTTGTCATTTAAATTGTTGTCCTTGTCATTTAAATTGTTGTCCTTGTCATTTAAATTGTTGTCGTTGTCATTTTCATTGTTGTCGTTATCATTTAAATTGTTGTCGATGCCATTTAAATATTTATCGTTGTCATTTAAATTGTTGTCTGTCGTAGTCCTTTAAATTGTTGTCGTTGTCATTTAAATTGTTGTTGTTTTCATTTAAATTGTAGTTGTTTTCATTTCAATTGTTGTTGGTGCCTTTTAAATTGTAGTTGTTGTCATTTAAATTGTTGTTGATGTCATTTAAATTGCTGTTCTTGTCGTTTAAATTGTTGTTGTTGTCATTTGAAATGTGTTTGTTTTTTATAAAAATTTGTTGTTGTCATTTAAATTGTAGTTGTGTTCATTTAAATTTTTTTTGTTGTAAGTTGAATTTTTGTTGTTGTCATTTAAATTTTTGTTGTTGTCATTTTAATTGTTGTTGTTGTCATTTAAATTGTTGTTGTTGTCATTTAAAATGTTGTTGTTGTCATTTTAATATTTGTTGTCAATTAAAATGTTGTTGTCGTCATTTAAGTTGTTGTTGTTGTCGTTCAAATTGTTGTTGTTGTCATTAAAATTGTGTATGTTGTTATTTAAATTCTTGTTGTGTTCATTCAAATCGTTGTCGTTGTCATTTAGATTGTTGTCGTTGTCATTTAAATTGTTGTTGTTATCAATTAAATTGTTTGTTGTTGTCATTTAAATTGTTGTTGTTGTCATTTAAATTGTTGTTGCTGTCATTAAAATTGTTGTTGTTGTCATTTAAATAATTGTTGTTGCCTTATAAATTGTTGTTGTTGTCCTATAAATTGTTGTTGTTGTCATTAAAATTGTTGTTGTTGTCATTTAAATAATTGTTGTTGCCTTATAAATTGTTGTTGTTGTCCTATAAATTGTTGTTGTTGTCATTTAAATTGTTACTGTTGTCATTTTAAATTGTTGTCGTGGTCATTTAACTTGTTGTCGTTGTCATTTAAATTGTTGTTGTTGTCATAAAATTGTTGTTGTTGTAATTTAAAATATTGTTGTTGCCTTTTAAATTGTTGTTGTGTTCATTTACATTGTTGTCGTTATCATTTAAATTGTTGTCGATGCCATTTAAATATTTATCGTTGTCATTTAAATTGTTGTCTGTCGTAGTCCTTTAAATTGTCGTCGTTGTCATTTCAATTGTTGTTGTTTTCATTTAAATTGTTGTTGTTTTCATTTAAATTGTTGTTGGTACCTTTTAAAGTATGGTTGTTGTCATTTAAATTGTTGTTGATGTCATTTAAATTGCTGTTCTTGTCGTTTAAATTGTTGTTGTTGTCATTTAAAATGTGTTTGTTTTTATTTAAAATTTGTTGTTGTAATTTAAATTGTAGTTGTTTTCATTTAAATTTTTTTTGTTGTAAGTTGAATTTTTGTTGTTGTCATTTAAATTTTTGTTGTTGTCTTTGATATTGTAAGTCGTCTTCGCCTACGGTAAATGGGTTCGGGGGAAGCAAAGCAGGGAACAAGTCCAAATTCTTTCACACAAGCAACTTCCTTTATTTAGTCCCAAGCCATACACCTTGTTTCGCTGCACAACACCAACTGCCGACCCTAGCAGCCACAAGCCCACGCCCTGGAGTCACCGAAGGAATCGTTTGTCAGGCGACTCTTCCGATGACAGCAGGAACGCGCTTAATGGCTGGGTCTCAGAGGAAGTCCGTTCGAGGCGACCCTCGTCGTATCGCACCTTATAATAATCTAAATGAAACTGCTCTTACAATATTGTTGTGTTTATTATTTAAATTGTTCTTGTTGTCATTTTAATTGTTGTTGTTGTCATTTAAATTGTTGTTGTTGTCATTTAAATTGTTGTTGTTGTCATTTTATTATGTGTTATCAATAAAAATGTTGTTGTTGTCATTTAAATTGTTGTTGTTGTCATTAAAATTGTGTATGTTGTTATTTAAATTCTTGTTGTGTTCATTCAAATCGTTGTCGTTGTCATTTAAATTGTTGTCCTTGTCATTTAAATTGTTGTTGTTGTCAATTAAATTGTTTGTTGTTGTCATTTAAATTGTTGTTGTTGTCATTTAAATTGTTGTTGTTGTCATTAAAATTGTTGTTGTTGTCATTTAAATTATTGTTGTTGCCTTTTAAATTGTTGTTGTTGTCATATAAATTGTTGTTGTTGTCATTTAAATTGTTACTGTTGTCATTTTAAATTGTTGTCGTGGTCATTTAACTTGTTGTCGTTGTCATTTAAATTGTTGTTGTTGTCATTAAATTGTTGTTGTTGTAATTTAAAATATTGTTGTTGCCTTTTAAATTGTTGTTGTAGTCATTTAAATTGTTGTCGTTGTCATTTTAATTGTTGTCGTTGTCATTTAACTTGTTGTCGTCGTCATTTAAATTGTTATCGTTGCCTTTTAAAATGTTGTCCTTGCCGTTTTAATTGTTGTCGTTGTCATTTAAATTGTTGTCGTTTTCTTTTAACTTGTTGTCGTTGTCATTTAAATTGTAGTCGTTGTCATTTAAATTGTTGTCATTATCATTTAAATTGTTGTCGTTGTCATTTAAATTGTTGTCGTTGTCATTTAAATTGTTGTCGTTGTCATTTAAATTCTTGTCGTTGTCATTTAAATTGTTGTCCTTGCCATTTAAATTGTTGTCGTTGTCATTTAAATTGTTGTCGTTGTCATTTAAATTTTGTCGTTGCCATTTAAATTGTTGTCGTTGTCATTTGAATTGTTGTCGTTGTCATTTAAATTGTTGTCGTTGTCATTTATTTTGTTGACGTTGCCTTGTAAATTGTTGTCGTTGTCATTTAATTTGTTGTCGTTGTCATATAAATTGTAGTCGTTGTCATTTAAATTGTTATAGTTGTCATTTAAATTGTTGTAGTTGTTATTTAAATTGTTTTCGTTGTCATTTAAATTGTAGTCGTTGTCATTTAAATTGTAGTCGTATCATTTAAATTGTAGTCGTTGTCATTTAAATTGTTGTCGTCATTTAAATTGTTGTCGTTGCCATTTAAAATGTTGTCGTTGTCATTTAAATTGTTATCGTCATTTAAATTGTTGTCGTTGTCATTTAAATTGTTGTCGTTGTCATTTAAATTTTCGTCGTTGTCATTTAAATTGTTGTCGTTGTAATATAGATGGTGGTCGTTGTCATTTAAATTGTTGTCCTTGTCATTTAAATTGTTGTCCTTGTCATTTAAATTGTTGTTCTTGTCATTTAAATTGTTGTCCTTGTCATTTAAATTGTTGTCCTTGTCATTTAAATTGTTGTCCTTGTCATTTAAATTGTTGTCCTTGTCATTTAAATTGTTGTCTATGTCATTTAAAATGTTGTCGTTGTTATTTTAATTGTTGTCCTTGTCATTTAAATTGTTGTCGTTGTCATTTACATTGTTGTCGTTATCATTTAAATTGTTGTCGATGCCATTTAAATATTTATCCTTGTCATATAAATTGTTGTCTGTCGTTGTCCTTTAAATTGTTGTCGTTGTCATTTAAATTGTTGTTTTTTTCATTTAAATTGTTGTTGTTTTCATTTAAATTGTTGTTGGTACCTTTTTAATTGTAGTTGTTGTCATTTAAATTGTTGTAGTTGTCATTTAAATTGTTGTAGTTGTTATTTAAATTGTTGTCGTTGTCATTTAAATTGTAGTCGTTGTCATTTAAATTGTTGTCGTTGTCATTTAAATTGTAGTCGTTGTCATTTAAATTGTTGTCGTCATTTAAATTGTTGTCGTTGCCATTTAAAATGTTGTCGTTGTCATTTAAATTGTTATCGTCATTTAAATTGTTGTCGTTGTCATTTAAATTGTTGTCGTTGTCATTTAAATTTTCGTCGTTGTCATTTAAATTGTTGTCGTTGTAATATAGATGGTGGTCGTTGTCATTTAAATTGTTGTCCTTGTCATTTAAATTGTTGTCCTTGTCATTTAAATTGTTGTCCTTGTCATTTAAATTGTTGTCCTTGTCATTTAAATTGTTGTCCTTGTCATTTAAATTGTTGTCCTTGTCATTTAAATTGTTGTCTATGTCATTTAAAATGTGTTTGTTTTTATTAAAAATTTGTTGTTGTCATTTAAATTGTAGTTGTTTTCATTTAAATTTTTTTTGTTGTAAGTTGAATTTTTGTTGTTGTCATTTAAATTTTTGTTGTTGTCTTTGATATTGTTGTCTTTGTCATTTATTTTATTATTATTATTATTATTCTATGGGCGGTTTTTTTAAAAGGTTTTATAAGTTTTTCGTCGTCACCTTGGTTTATTTCATAATAAAATCATCATTTTCAGTCATTATTCTTTTTGCATCTCTTCACCGCCTTTACACTCTCCGAAGGGGGGGGCCGCACACAGGGGAGGTCCGCCGAAGGGGCTGGTTACCGCAACCTTGGACCCCATCCCTCCGCGCATGTGGCCTCCCCTTCCGAGTGGTTAATGCATCCGTGTGGTTCCGCCCTTTACTTCATTCTTTCTTCTCTATGGCGCCATCTTCACTTTTAAAATTGTGTCCCCTGACTCCGTTTCTTCCACTTCAGAAAGGACACCGCTCTGACACCACAAGTCAATAAAAGATTTTGTGTCGCCCTTGCATTTATGATATATATACTCCCTCCTGATTCTTCTTTCGATTCCTTTTTTTAAGTACTCGGCGTATGTTATTTGAGCCGACCTTTCACCTTTTTCTATTGCTGTAAAACAATGATATATGCTTGCCTTTGTTTCGGCTATGATGAAGTTTGCCAGTAAATCTCGCTTAGTATAGCCGCCCCTCTGAGGAGGTCTCCCCCTGTGTAATTCCAGTGCGCTCCTCACTCTGCGGCCCGTGACTCCTTTTATCCACTCCTTTGCTGTCCGCCATACCTCTCCGGCCTCTCTGCAGTCGTAAAGGATGTGCCAGGCCGTGGCCTGGCTTCCGGGGCATGCTCTGCACACCGAGTTTTCTCGCAATCCCGACCGCGACAGGAAAACGGCGTCTGCCAGGCGATCATGTGCCAGTCTCCAAGACACCTCCCCCTCCCTCCCCAGGACTGGCGCCGTCCAAAAGGCTTTCCAGCACGTAGACTCTCCCCATATGCCGTCCTTGTAGGGCCACTTCTCTTTGTTTTTTTTGGCAACGATTTCTCGGTAAATATCGCTTTTGTGTATGGGAAACGTTCGCGTTCGCTTCGACAGCTCGCTCCGGAAACCGAAGGGGAGAGATTCCTCCGTCGGGGGCCAAGATGTGGGGAGAGGTCCTCCGTTTTCCCCGGACCTCACGTCCATTGTGTCGAGGGCGCTTTTCAATGAGGAGTAGAAACCGCTCCTCTTAGGCCTGGTCTCGAGGAAGTAGGAAACGAATATTTTCCACGGTTGAACTTCACCTGTGACGTACCGTTGAAAGAAATTTATCCTCATAGCGGTAATTTTTGCCTGCACGTCAGTCAGCCCCAGTCCTCCGCACCCGAGCGGGGCCGTCAGCACGGCTCCGGCAACCCAGTGTTTTCGGCCCCTACCCCACACAAAATCCGTGAGGGCGGCTTGCACCCGCCGGATGCATTGAGGGCTAATGCATTGGGTCTGTAGGCGGTACCAGATGGTCGGGGCCACGATCTGATTTACGACCCTTGTCCTTCCTCTCACGGAAAAGGCCCCGGAAGCCGCTTCCCACCTCCTCAATCCGTTTTGAATTTTTACCTCCAGGTCTTCCTCTAGTCCTTCTCTCTCTTTGATGATATCATTTTTAAAAACCACTCCGAGGAATCGGGCACCTTCGGTGGAGATCGCGAAGGGTCCGAGCCTATCCGTGCGCCCGCGCCAGGACCCGACGTACATCCCTTCAGTCTTGTTCTCGTTTAGTTCTGCTCCCGAGAGGGCGGCGTACGAATCGAATGATTTTATCACATTTCTTACAGCGTCGTTCTCCGAAATGAATAAAGTTACGTCATCTGCGTATGCTGATAGCGTAATATGTGCTTCTTGAGTGGGGAGTGGAAAACCTGTAATTTTAGTTTTAAGGATGTGGAGTAGTGGCTCTAGGGCCAGTGCGTACAGCTGGCCGGAGAGCGGACATCCTTGTCTTATGCCTCGCTTAAAGGGGATTGGAGGAGTCAGACTATTGCCAACCCTAACGAGGCATGATGCGTCCTCGTAAATTGTACTTAAAGTTTTTATGAAATGTTCGCCAAAATTCATGCGTCTCAAAACATTGAACAAAATATCATGGCGAACTTTGTCGAAAGCGCCTTTTTGGTCCAGACTTAATATGGCCAGTGGGGAATTAGTTTCATTCGCATATGCGATAATGTCACGAATTTGGGTCAGGTTATCTAAGATGGTTCTGCCTGTGACGCCGCACCCTTGCTCGGGGGATACCACTTCTCGCATTGCCGACGACAGTCTCATGGAAAGGGCCTTCGCGATTATTTTGTAATCGGTGGTGGTGATCGAGATTGGTCTCCAGTTCTTCAAATTCCTTCTGTCTCCTTTTTTATGAATTAAATTGAGAACGGCCCATCTGCTGGTGATAGGGAGCATGCCTCTCTCTAGGCTCGCGTCGACCATTGACGCGAAGGGCTTCGCGAGGAGAGTCCAAAAGGTCTTATAGAATTCGGACGTTAGGCCATCGATTCCTGGTGCTTTCTTTCTGTTCAAGCTGTAGAGTGCAGTGCGGAGATCCTCTGGGGTCAGGGGCGCCTCCATCCGCGCTTTACTCTCCGCCGTCAATCCCGGCTGCCCCCGCGAAAGAATAATAAAATCGTCCTCTTGCAGCGCTGAGTCTGTCTGTACGGGGGCTTGAAAGACTTTTTCATAATAGTCTTTTACGTATTTCACAAGATGCTGCTGTTCGGAGAGGATAGTGCCGTCGTTTGTTTCCAATGACGTCAGGGGGGGTCGATGCATCCGTGTCACCGATCTTCAGATAGCAGTCCCCGACGGATTCTCCGAAGACGCTATCTCTTCCCATCCCTCGATCGCCGTCGCTCTCTCGCCCACCTCCTTGTACGTGCGCCTTATTTCCTCCCTCGCCTTCATCGCCTCCTCTCCTCGAGTCGTCGCCTCCGTCGCCTCGAGCGATCTCATGTGGGATATGTTTCGGTCTTTACTAAGGCGTACATAAATCCTGGTGGCGGCTCTAACCTAAGATTTTAAAGTTTCCCACGCGACGACGGGGTCCCCGCTCTCGTGGGTAGACGTCACTTCCTCGATAATTGTCGACATGAATTCGACAAATTCTTCGTTATCAAGTAAGTAGTTGTAGAATTTCCAGTACGGGGGAGGTGGTTTTATTACATCCTGGATGGTGAAGTCTATGGATAGAGCCATGTGGTCCGAGAACGAGGCTCGCCTTTCGATGGAGGATATTTTCTGTATGTTGTCAGTGTATATCCTGTCCAGGCGGGATGCAATATTGGGGTCGGCCGCAGAGTGGTACGTATACCCTTCCCTCCTTCCGTGCCTTTCCCTCCACACGTCTGATAGAGAGTGCTTCCTAATGAGTGCGGCGAGACGCCTCGCCTTCGTAGGCTCCCTCTCTATCCTCGATGAGCGGTCGTGACGAGGCGACAGCGTGCAATTATAATCACCAGCCAGTATGGTGAGATCTGGATGATAGTCTTCCGCCCTCCCTTGCTCGAGTGCGTCGTCCAACTTCCGTATCACTTCACCAGCTATGTCCTTGTCGTTAGGTATGTAGCTGTTAACCACGCGTAAGGTGGACCCTGAGCTAAATTCGAAACGATGCTCTGTAGCATGCCCCGGATAGATGGTGTTTTCCTTCGTTATGTTGGGGGCGAGGTTCTTTTTTATTGCGATGCCAGTTCCCGCGGCTACTCTGTGGGTGGGGTTGAGGCTGAAAGAATAGCCGAGGCTGCGGAGGCAGGGTTGGAGGTGGTCCGCGTTTGTTTCCTGCATAAGTAGGATATCTGGTTCCCAACGCTGGATGAAAAATTTGAGCTGTTGACTTTTTACGTTGCTGGCTACAGAACTTACGTTTACGGTGGTCAGGTTGATGGTCTTCCCTCTGACGGACGTCATTGATTATGCGGTGGTTTGTTAGTTAGGGCCTTAAAAAACCTGTGGATCCTCATATCTAACGCAACATCTTTAACCGCTTTGTTCTCGACAAGCTCTCTCAACGTTTCGACGAGGGCATGCGTGTCTGAAAAAAAATTCTTAGCCATGTCCGTAATGTTCTTCTTTCCTTTCGTTTCTTTCAGGAAGAAAATGAGTTTTGGACTATCTAAAAATCCTTCTTGTGGATGGTTGTTGAGGTAATCTTCTATCTCTTTGTATCCCCGTTCATCGGATGGGGTGGGGATTAATCGTTTTCTTTGGGGAGACGTTCTTTCCTCCGCCCTGACGTGTTTCCTTTTTGTTTGGCCTTGCACTTGAGAGAGGCTAGTTGGTGCGATTGCGTTGTTTGTTTGATGATCTTCCGTTGCTGCTTCGGTGGCGTGGGAATCAAGATTATGGTCTGTGGCAACCAATTCGTCCGAGGAGGGGTTTTTTGCGGCGTGTTGCGTGGGTAAAGGTAGCGGGGTGGAGTGAGAAGTCTTGGTCTCGGGGGGCGTGTCACTGCCGTCATTTTTTTCATGATTGGCAACGTCCGCTTCCTCGGTGGGGTGAGGAGGGAGAGGAATTGGGGTGATAATATTTTTTTTCGGCGCTATGATTTGGTGATCTGCACCTCCGGGGGTGGGGGTCTTCAGTAATGCGGCCGGCACGTCATTATTATGTTGTTTTTTACCGTCGTTTATGCGAGAGTAAATATTCGCCCTGCTTTCCCTTGCCTGGTCGAGATTGGCCTTGCAGGCGGAGGCAAAATGTCCGTCTTCGTTGCATCTAAAGCACCGAGGGTCATTAAAGTTGAAGAAAATTCGGTGCTTGGCGGGGCCGAAATCCAAGAGCAGCGACTCGGGTACTATCACACCTTCCCGACGTACGATGAAGACCTGCTTCCTCCACGACTCGACGTGGCTTAGATCATCTCTTTTTATTCCCACGCCCAGGGTGGTGACGGGGCTCACGACTCTTCCTATTTGGGAGATAATTTCCAACAAATCGGGAATCGGGAATTCTGGGGGCACGTTTGAGACGACTAGCCGCTCCACTTGCTGAACCATGCGGTTCGCAATTAAAAAATTATTCATTATGGTGAGACCTCCTTTATTCATCATGAAGTAATTTAAAATGTCTTCATTCTTCAAATAGAAACAAACGCGATCCCCTGGAAGTTTTGTTGCGTGCGTTATCTGTCTGCCGCCCACCTCTTCGGCCATCGCCTCGATGTATTGGGCTATGGGAACGCCTGGGAGGCCGTTGAAAATAATTCCCGTCTTCCTTGTGGGGCCCGATTTCAATGGTATTATTTTTTTCGTTACGAATTTAAAAGGTTGGGGTGGGTTATCGCCGTTGCTTTGGGCTTGTCGATTTTCCTTCCCTCCCGTCACCCGCGCGTAGCTGACTAACGGTCTGCCCCGTTGGGGTGCGTCGCTAATGCTCGCGGCTTCGCCGTCGCATCGAATAGGGTCCGCCTCGCTTGCCGCACTCGATCCCCCTCCCCTTGCGCTCGCCGCGAGCGAGCGTGGCCTCGTCTCAGCTGATGAGGTGATTTCCCCCTCCCTCGTCGCCTGAGTAATGGGGAAAGCGGTGTCCGGGGGACGGTTTACGTCACGGGCATCGGAACTTTGAGTATCTATGGCTCCACCACTTGCATGGACAAATGAATTATGAATTCCGTAATTAATTTCGGTCGGTGAAACTTTGCCAGTGATAGAAGAGAAAGGGAGTGAGCGGACACCGATAGTTGTCGGAATGCGCCTTACTCTGGTAGTTAAAATACCGCCTTCGCGGCGCAATACTGTCGTCGGCGATTTTATTTCCTCATTTAGTGACTCCAGGGATAATGACAGATTACGTGAACTTCTGTAATTAATCGGAGGGGCTGTAGTGGCAACCTGAGCACGTCTCTGAGGTGACGACGGAGCACTTCTTACCCTCCTATCGTTAGTCGTGTCGCCGAGTTGACTGGAAGACGGAGACATCCTCCTTGGTGAATGCGGTGGGCTGATCATCTTCGACATAATGTCTGGTGAGTTGATAATTGCAGTATATCCGATACAATTGTTGTCTCGGTGTGAAAAAGAAGAGCACTTTGCTGGTCTTCTCGTTTCCTCTCTCACCGACTCCGAGTTGTCGGCTAGGATGGGTAACGAAACGGGATCCAAGATTTGACGCGAGTGTTTTTTAGTCACTTTTCGGTGAAATCAAGCACTAATTCGATTTAAAATCGAACACTAGAGATGCGTGTGGTATCACGCAACGATTAACAACTATTCCGAAGCACTTACAAGAAAAAAACTTCGCAAATACTCCGATAGAAACACTTGAAAGTGATGAGCTCGGGAGCGCAGTCGAAACACGTCCGCTCTGCTCGGCGTCTCAAGTTGTTGTTGTTGTTGTCGTTTATATTGTTGTTGTTGTCATTAAAATTGTGTATGTTGTTATTTAAATTCTTGTTGTGTTCATTCAAATCGTTGTCGTTGTCATTTAAATTGTTGTCGTTGTCATTTAAATTGTTGTTGTCGTCAATTAAATTGTTTGTTGTTGTCATTTAAATTGTTGTTGTTTTCATTTAAATTGTTGTTGTTGTCATTTAAATTGTTGTTGTTGTCATTTAAATTGTTGTTGTTGTCATTTAAATTGTTGTTCTTGTCATATAAATTGTTTTTCTTGTCATAAAAATTGTTGTCGTTGTCATTTAAATTGTTGTTGTTGTCATTAAAATTGTTGTAATTGTCATTTAAATTGTTGTCCTTGTCATTTAACTTGTTGTCCTTGTCATTTAAAAGACAATTACAACAATTTAGATGTCAACGAACACTACAACAATTTAGATGAACAACAACGACAACAACAACAATTTAGATGAACAACAACGACAACAATTTTGATGAATAATAACGGCAACAATTTTGATGAACAACAACGACAACAACAACAATTTAGATGAACAACAACAACAGCAATTTAGATGAACAACAACAACAATAGCAATTAAGATGAACAAAAACAACAACAATCCAGATGAACAACAACAACAACAACAACAATTTAGATGAACAACAACAACGACAACAACAAAAATTTAAATGAACAACAACAACAATTTAGATGAACAACAACAACAACAATTTAGATGAACAACAATAACAATTTAGATGAACAATAACTACAACAACAAAAATTTATATGAACAACAACGACAAAAACAACAATTTAGATGAACAACAACGACAACAACAACAATTAAGAAGAACAACAACGACAAAAACAACAATTTAGATGAAACACAACGACAACTATTACAGTTCTGATGAACAACAACGACAACAACAACAATTTAGATGAATAACAACAACAGAAATTTAGATGAACAACAACAACAACAACAACATCAATTTAGATGAAAAACAAGAACAACAACAATTTAGATGAACATCAACAACAACAATTTAGATGAATAACAACAACAACAACAATGTAGATGAACAACAAGAACAACAATTAAGATGAACAACAACAACAATTTAGATGAACAACAACAACAACAATTTAGATGAACAACAGCAACAATTTAGAGGAACAGCAACAACAACAACAACAACAACAATTTAGATGAACAACAACAACAACAACTTGAGACGCCGAGCAGAGCGGACGTGCTTCGACTGCGCTCCCGAGCTCATCACTTTCAAGTGTTTCTATCGGAGTATTTACGAAGTTTTTTTCTTATAAGTGCTTCGGAATAGTTGTTAATCGTTGCGTGATACCACACGCATCCCTAGTGTTTGATTTTTAATTGAATTAGTGCTTGATTTCAACGAAAAGTGACTAAAAAACACTCGCGTCAAATCTTGGATCCCGTTTCTTTACCCATCCTCGCCGACACTTCGGAGTCGGTGAGAGAGGAAACGAGAAGACCAGCGAAGTGCTCTTCTTTTTCACACCGAGACATCAATTGTATCGGATATACTGCGATTTTCAACTCACCAGACATTATTTCGAAGATGATCAGCTCACCGCATTCACCAAGGAGGATGTCTCCGTCTCCCAGTCAACTCGGCGACACGACTAACGATAGGAGGGTAAGAAGTGCTCCGTTGTCACCCCAGAGACGTGCTCAGGTTGCCACTACAGCCCCTCCGATTAATTAAAGAAGTTCACGTAATATCTCATTATCCCTAGAGTCACTAAATGACGAAATAAAATCGCCGACGACAGTATTGCGCCGCGAAGGCGGTATTTTAACTACCACAGTAAGGCGCATTCCGACAACTATCGGTGTCCGCTCACTCCCTTTCTCTTCTATCACTGGCAAAGTTTCACCGACCGAAATTAATTACGGAATTCATAATTCATTTGTCCATGCAAGTGGTGGAGCCATAGATACTCAAAGTTCCGATGCCCGTGACGTAAACCGTCCCCCGGACACCGCTTTCCCCATTACTCAGGCGACGAGGGAGGGGGAAATCACCTCATCAGCTGAGACGAGGCCACGCTCGCTCGCGGCGAGCGCAAGGGGAGGGGGATCGAGTGCGGCAAGCGAGGCGGACCCTATTCGATGCGACGGCGAAGCCTCGAGCATTAGCGACGCACCCCAACGGGGCAGACCGTTAGTCAGCTACGCGCGGGTGACGGGAGGGAAGGAAAATCGACAAGCCCAAAGCAACGGCGATAACCCACCCCAACCTTTTAAATTCGTCACGAAAAAGATAATACCATTGAAATCGGGACCCTCAAGGAAGACGGGAATTATTTTCAACGGCCTCCCAGGCGTTCCCATAGCCCAATACATCGAGGCGATGGCCGAAGAGGTGGGCGGCAGACAGATAACGCACGTCACAAAACTTCCAGGGGATCGCGATTGCTTCTATTTGAAGAATGAAGACATTTTAAACGACTTCATGATGAATAAAGGAGGTCTCACCATAATGAATAATTTTTTAATTGCGAACCGCATGGTTCAGCAAGTGGAGCGGCTTGTCGTCTCAAACGTGCCCCCAGAATTCCCGATTCCCGATTTGTTGGAAATAATCTCTCAAATAGGAAGAGTCGTCAGCCCCGTCACCACCCTGGGCGTGGGAATAAAAAGAGATGATCTAAGCCACGTCGAGTCGTGGAGGAAGCAGGTCTTCATCGTACGTCGGGAAGGTGTGATAGTACCCGAGTCGCTGCTCTTGGATTTCGGCCCCGCCAAGCACCGAATTTTCTTCAACTTTAATGACCCTCGGTGCTTTAGATGCAACGAAGACGGACATTTTGCCTCCGCCTGCAAGGCCAATCTCGACCAGGCAAGGGAAAGCAGGGCGAATATTTACTCTCGCATAAACGACGGTAAAAAACATCATAATAATGACGTGCCGGCCGCATTACTGAAGACCCCCACCCCCGGAAGTGCAGATCACCAAGTCATAGCGCCGAAAAAAAATATTACCACCCCAATTCCTCTTCCACCTCACTCCACCGAGGAAGTGGACGTTGCCAATCATAAAAAAATGACGGCAGCGACACGCCCCCCGATACCAAGACTTCTCACTCCACCCCGCTACCTTTACCCACGCAACAACTCGCAAAAAACCCCTCCTCGGACGAATTGGTTGCCACGGACCATAAACTCGATTCCCACGCCACCGAAGCAGCAACGGAAGATCATCAAACAAACAACGCAATCGCACCAACTACCCTCTCCCAAGTGCAAGGCCAAACAAAAAGGAAACACGTCAGGGCGGAGGAAAGAACGTCTCCACAAAGAAAACGATTAATCCCCACCCCATCCGATGAACGGGGATACAAAGACATCGAAGAGTACCTCAACAACCATCCACAAGAAGGATTTTTAGATAGTTCAGAACTCATTTTCTTCCTGAAAGGCACTAAAGGACAGAAGAACATTACGGACATGGCCAAGACGTTTTTTTCAGACACGCATGCCCTCGTCGAAACGTTGAGAGAGCTTGTCGAGAACAAAGCGGTTAAAGATGTTGCATTAGATATGAGGATCCACAGGTCGATTAAGGCCCTAACTAACAAACCACCGCATACTCAATGACGGCCATCGGAGGGAAGATCATCAACCTGACCACCCTAAACGTGCGTTCTGTAGCCAGCAACGTAAAAAGTCAACAGCTCAAATTTTTCATTCAGCGGGGGGAACCAGATATCCTACTTATGCAGGAAACAAACGCGGACCACCTCCAATCCTGCCTCCGCAGCCTCAGCTATTCTTTCAGCCTCAACCCCACCCACAGAGTAGCCGCGGGAACTTGCATCGCAATAAAAAAGAACCTCGCCCCCAACATAACGAAGGAAAACACCATCTATCCGGGGCATGCTACAGAGCATCGTTTCGAATTTAGCTCAGGCTCCACCTTACGCGTGATTAACAGCTACCTACCTAACGACAAGGACATAGCTGGTGAAGTGATACGGAGGATGGACGACGCACTCGAGCATGGGAGGGCGGAAGACTATCATCCGGATCTCACCATACTGGCTGGTGATTATAATTGCACGCTGTCGCCTCGTCACGACCGCTCATCGAGGATAGAGAGGGAGCCTACGAAGGCGAGGCGTCTCGCCGTACTCATTAGGAAGCACTCTCTATCAGACGTATGGAGGGAAAGGCACGGAAAGAGGGAAGGGTATACGTACCAGTCGGCGGCCGACCCCAATATCGCATCCCGCCTGGACAGGATATACACTGACAACATACAGAAAATATCCTCCATCGAAAGGCGAGCCTCGTTCTCGGACCACATGGCTCTATCCATAGACTTCACCATCCAGGATGTAATAAAACCACCTCCCTCGTACTGGAAATTCTACAACTACTTACTTGATAACGAAGAATTTGTCGAATTCATGTCGACAATTATCGAGGAAGTGACGTCTACCCACGAGAGCGGGGACCCCGTCGTCGCGTGGGAAACTTTAAAATCTTAGGTTAGAGCCGCCACCAGGATTTATGTACGCCTTAGTAAAAACCGAAACATATCCCACATGAGATCGCTCGAGGCGACGGAGGCGACGACTCGAGGAGAGGAGGCGATGAAGGCGAGGGAGGAAATAAGGCGCACGTACAAGGAGGTGGGCGAGAGAGCGACGGCGATCGAGGGATGGGAAGAGATAGCGTCTTCGGAGAATCCGTCGGGGACTGCTCTCTCAAGATCGGTGACACGGATGCACCGACCCCCCTGACGTCATTGGAAACAGACGACGGCACTATCCTCTCCGAAAAGCAGCATCTTGTGAAGTACGTAAAAGACTATTATGAAAAAGTCTTTCAAGCCCCCGTACAGACAGACTCAGCGCTGCAGGAGGACGATTTTATTATTCTTTCGCGGGGGCAGCCGGGATTGACGGCGGAGATTAAAGCGCGGATGGAGGCACCCCTTATCCCAGAGGAGCTCCGCACTGCACTCTACAGCTTGAACAGAAAGAAAGCAGCAGGAATCGATGGCCTAAAGTCCGAATTCTATAAGACCTTTTGGACTCTCCTCGCGAAGCCCTTCGCGTCAATGGTCGACGCGAGCCTTGAGAGAGGCATGCTCCCTATCTCCAGCAGATGGGCCGTTCTCAATTTAATTCATAAAAAAGGAGACAGAACAAATTTGAAGAACTGGAGACCAATCTCGATCACCACCACAGATTACAAAATAATTGCGAAGGCCCTTTCCATGAGACTGTCGTCGGCAATGCGAGAAGTGGTATCCCCCGAGCAAGGGTGCGGCGTCACAGGAAGAACCATCTTAGATAACCTGACCCAAATTCGTGACATTATCGCATATGCGAATGAAACTAATTCCCCACTGGCCATATTAAGTCTGGACCAAAAGGGCGCTTTCGACAAAGTTCGCCATGATATTTTGTTCAATGTTTTGAGACGCATGAATTTTGGCGAACATTTCATAAAAACTTTAAGTACAATTTACGAGGACGCATCATGCCTCGTTAGGGTTGGCAATAGTCTGACTCCTCCAATCCCCTTTAAGCGAGGCATAAGACAAGGATGTCCGCTCTCTGGCCAGCTGTACGCACTGGCCCTAGAGCCACTACTCCACATCCTAAAAACTAAAATTACAGGTTTTCCACTCCCCACTCAAGAAACACATATTACGCTATCAGCATACGCAGATGACGTAACTTTATTCATTTCGGAGAACGACGCTGTAAGAAATGTGATAAAATCATTTGAATCGTACGCCGCCCTCTCGGGAGCAGAACTAAACGAGAACAAGACTGAAGGGATGTACGTCGGGTCCTGGCGCGGGCGCACGGATAGGCTCGGACCCTTCGTGATTTCCACCGAAGGTGTCCGATTCCTCGGAGTGGTTTTCAAAAATGACACCATCAAAGAGAGAGAAGGACTAGAGGAAGACCTGGAGGTAAAAATCCAAAACGGATTGAGGAGGTGGGAAGCGGCTTCAGGGGCCCTTTCCGTGAGAGGAAGGACAAGGGTCGTAAATCAGTTCGTGGCCCCGACCATCTGGTACCGCCTACAGACCCAATGCATTAGCCCTCAATGCATCCGGCGGGTGCAAGCCGCCCTCACGGATTTTGTGTGGGGTAGGGGCCGAAAACACTGGGTTGCCGGAGCCGTGCTGACGGCCCCGCTCGGGTGCGGAGGACTGGGGCTGACTGACGTGCAGGAAAAAATTACCGCTATGAGGATAAATTTCTTTCAACGGTACGTCACAGGTGAAGTTCAACCGTGGAAAATCTTCGTTTCCTACTTCCTCGAGACCAGGCCAAAGAGGAACGGTTTCTACTCCTCATTGAAAAGCGCCCTCGACACAATGGACGTGAGGTCCGGGGAAAACTGAGGACCTCTCCCCACATCTTGGCCCCCGACGGAGGAATCTCTCCCCTTCGGTTTCCGGAGCGAGCTGTCGAAGCGAACGAGAACGTTTCCCATACACAAAAGCGATATTTACCGAGAAATCGTTGCCAAAAAAAATAAAGAGAAGTGGCCCTACAAGGACGGCATATGGGGAGAGTCTACGTGCTGGAAAGCCTTCTGGACGGCGCCAGTCCTGGGGAGGGAGGGGGAGGTGTCTTGGAGACTGGCACATGATCGCCTGGCAGACGCCGTTTTCCTGTCTCGGTCGGGATTGCGAGAAAACTCAGTGTGCAAAGCATGCCCCGGAAGCCAGGCC
Source organism: Ischnura elegans (assembly GCF_921293095.1). Classification (NCBI taxonomy): domain Eukaryota; kingdom Metazoa; phylum Arthropoda; class Insecta; order Odonata; family Coenagrionidae; genus Ischnura; species Ischnura elegans. The sequence goes on from NW_025791734.1 coordinate 94,675, forward strand.
ACGGCGTGGCACATCCTTTACGACTGCAGAGAGGCCGGAGAGGTATGGCGGACAGCAAAGGAGTGGCTAAAAGGAGTCACGGGCCGCAGAGTGAGGAGCGCACTGGAATTACACAGGGGGAGACCTCCTCAGAGGGGCGGCTATACTAAGCGAGATTTACTGGCAAACTTCATCATAGCCGAAACAAAGGCAAGCATATATCATTGTTTTACAGCAACAGAAAAAGGTGAAAGGTCGGCTCAAATAACATACGCCGAGTACTTAAAAAAAGGAATCGAAAGAAGAATCAGGAGGGAGTATATATATCATAAATGCAAGAGCGACACAAAATCTTTTGTTGACTTGTGGTGTCAGAGCGGTGTCCTTTCTGAAGTGGAAGAAACGGAGTCAGGGGAAACAATTTTAAAAGTGAAGATGGCGCCATAGAGAAGAAAGAATGAAGTAACAAGGGCGGAACCACACGGATGCATTAACCACTCGGAAGGGGAGGCCACATGCGCGGAGGGATGGGGTCCAAGGTTGCGGTAACCAGCCCCTTCGGCGGACCTCCCCTGTGCGCGGCCCTCCCCTTCAGACAGTGCAGAGGCGGAGAAGAGATGCAAAAAAAGAATAATGGCTGAAAATGATGATTTTATTGAGAAATAAAACAAGGTGACGATGGAAAACTTTTGAAACCTTTAAAAAAACCGCCCATAGAATAATAATAATAATAATAAGTAATAATAATAATAATATATATTGTAGTAGTTGTTGTTGTTCATCTAAATGTTGTTGTTGTTGTTGTTCATCTAAATTGTTGTTGTTGTTGTTCATCTAAATTGTTGTTGTTGTTGTTCATCTAAATTGTTCTTGTTGTTGTTGTTCATCTAAATTGTTGTTGTTGTTGTTGTTCATCTATATTGTTGTTGATGTGTTTGTTGTTCATCTAAATTGTTGTTCTTGTTTTCGTTGTTGTTCCTCATAATAGTTGTTTTTGTCGTTGTTGTTCATCTAAATTGTTGTTGTTGTCGTTGTTGTTGTTGTTCATCATAATTTTTCTTGTTGGTCATTTAAATTTTTGTTGTTGTCGTTGTTGTTGTTCATCTAAATACTTGTTGTTGTTGTTCATCTAAATTGTTGTTGTTGTCGTTGTTGTTTATCAAAACTGTTGTCGTTGTTGTTCATCAAAATAATTGTAGTTGTCGTTGTTGTTCATCTAAATTGTTGTTGTTGTCGTTGTTAATCATCTAAATTTTTGTTGTTGTCGTTGTTGTTCATCTAAATTATTGTTGTTGTTGTCGTTGTTGTTCATCTTAATTAATGTTGCGGTCGTTGTTGTTCATATAAATTGTTGTATTGGTCGTTATTGTTATCTTAATTGTTTTTGTTGTCGTTATTGTTCATCAAATATGTTGTTTTTTTTTATTATTATTATTATTATTATTATTATTATTCTATGGTCGGTTTTTTTAAAAGGTTTTAAAAGTTTTCCATCGTCACCTTGTTTTATTTCTCAATAAAATCATCATTTTCAGTCATTATTCTTTTTTTGCATATCTTCTCCGCCTTTGCACTCTCTGAAGGGGAGGGCCGCGCACAGGGGAGGTCCGCCGAAGGGGCTGGTTACCGCAACCTTGGACCCCATCCCTCCGCGCATGTGGCCTCCCCTTCCGAGTGGTTAATGCATCCGTGTGGTTCCGCCCTTGTTACTTCATTCTTTCTTCTCTATGGCGCCATCTTCACTTTTAAAATTGTGTCCCCTGACTCCGTTTCTTCCACTTCAGAAAGGACACCGCTCTGACACCACAAGACAATAAAAGATTTTGTGTCGCCCTTGCATTTATGATATATATACTCCCTCCTGATTCTTCTTTCGATTCCTTTTTTTAAGTACTCGGCGTATGTTTTTTGAGCCGACCTTTCACCTTTTTCTGTTGCTGTAAAACAATGATATATGCTTGCCTTTGTTTCGGCTATAATGAAGTTTGCCAGTAAATCTCGCTTAGTATAGCCGCCCCTTTCAGGAGGTCTCCCCCTGTGTAATTCCAGTGCGCTCCTCACCCTGCGGCCCGTGACTCCTTTTATCCACTCCTTTGCTGTCCGCCATACCTCTCCGGCCTGTCTGCAGTCGTAGAGGATGTGCCAGGCCGTGGCCTGGCTTCCGGGGCATGCTCTGCACACTGAGTTTTCTCGCAATCCCGACCGCGACAGGAAAACGGCGTCTGCCAGGCGATCATGTGCCAGTCTCCAAGACACCTCCCCCTCCCTCCCCAGGACTGGCGCCGTCCAGAAGGCTTTCCAGCACGTAGACTCTCCCCATATGCCGTCCTTGTAGGGCCACTTCTCTTTGTTTTTTTTGGCAACGATTTCTCGGTAAATATCGCTTTTGTGTATGGGAAACGTTCGCGTTCGCTTCGACAGCTCGCTCCGGAAACCGAAGGGGAGAGATTCCTCCGTCGGGGGCCAAGATGTGGGGAGAGGTCCTCCGTTTTCCCCGGACCTCACGTCCATTGTGTCGAGGGCGCTTTTCACTGAGGAGTAGAAACCGTTCCTCTTAGGCCTGGTCTCGAGGAAGTAGGAAACGAAGATTTTCCACGGTTGAACTTCACCTGTGACGTACCGTTGAAAGAAATTTATCCTCATAGCGGTAATTTTTGCCTGCACGTCAGTCAGCCCCAGTCCTCCGCACCCGAGCGGGGCCGTCAGCACGGCTCCGGCAACCCAGTGTTTTCGGCCCCTACCCCACACAAAATCCGTGAGGGCGGCTTGCACCCGCCGGATGCATTGAGGGCTAATGCATTGGGTCTGTAGGCGGTACCAGATGGTCGGGGCCACGAACTGATTTACGACCCTTGACCTTCCTCTCACGGAAAGGGCCCCTGAAGCCGCTTCCCACCTCCTCAATCCGTTTTGAATTTTTACCTCCAGGTCTTCCTCTAGTCCTTCTCTCTCTTTGATGGTGTCATTTTTAAAAACCACTCCGAGGAATCGGGCACCTTCGGTGGAGATCGCGAAGGGTCCGAGCCTATCCGTGCGCCCGCGCCAGGACCCGACGTACATCCCTTCAGTCTTGTTCTCGTTTAGTTCTGCTCCCGAGAGGGCGGCGTACGAATCGAATGATTTTATCACATTTCTTACAGCGTTGTTCTCCGAAATGAATAAAGTTACGTCATCCGCGTATGCTGATAGCGTAATATGTGCTTCTTGAGTGGGGAGTGGAAAACCTGTAATTTTAGTTTTTAGGATGTGGAGTAGTGGCTCCAGGGCCAGTGCGTACAGCTGGCCGGAGAGCGGACATCCTTGTCTTATGCCTCGCTTAAAGGGGATTGGAGGAGTCAGACTATTGCCAACCCTAACGAGGCATGATGCGTCCTCGTAAATTGTACTTAAAGTTTTTATGAAATTTTCGCCAAAATTCATGCGTCTCAATACATTGAATAAAAAATCATGGCGAACTTTGTCGAAAGCGCCCTTTTGGTCCAGACTTAATATGGCCAGTGGAGAATTAGTTTCATTCGCATATGCGATAATGTCACGAATTAGGGACAGGTTATCTAAGATGGTTCTGCCTGTGACTCCGCACCCTTGCTCGGGGGATACCACCTCTCGCATTGCCGACGACAGTCTCATGGAAAGGGCCTTCGCAATTATTTTGTAATCGGTGGTGGTGATCGAGATTGGTCTCCAGTTCTTCAAATTTGTTCTGTCTCCTTTTTTATGAATTAAATTCAGAACGGCCCATCTGCTGGAGATAGGGAGCATGCCTCTCTCTAGGCTCGCGTCGACCATTGACGCGAAGGGCTTCGCGAGGAGAGTCCAAAAGGTCTTATAGAATTCGGACGTTAGGCCATCGATTCCTGGTGCTTTCTTTCGGTTCAAGCTGTAGAGTGCAGTGCGGAGATCCTCTGGGGTCAGGGGCGCCTCCATCCGCGCTTTACTCTCCGCCGTCAATTCCGGCTGCCGCCGCGAAAGAATAATAAAATCGTCCTCCTGCAGCTCTGAGTCTGTCTGTACGGGGGCTTGAAAGACTTTTTCATAATAGTCTTTTACGTACTTCACAAGATGCTGCTGTTCGGAGAGGATAGTGCCGTCGTCTGTTTCCAATGACGTCAGGGGGGGTCGATGCATCCGTGTCACCGATCTTGAGAGAGCAGTCCCCAACGGATTCTCCGAAGACGCTATCTCTTCCCATCCCTCGATCGCCGTCGCTCTCTCGCCTACCTCCTTGTACGTGCGCCTTATTTCTTCCCTCGCCTTCATCGCCTCCTCTCCTCGAGTCGTCGCCTCCGTCGCCTCGAGCGATCTCATGTGGGATATGTTTCGGTCTTTACTAAGGCGTACATAAATCCTGGTGGCGGCTCTAATCTCAGATTTTAAAGTTTCCCACGCGACGACGGGGTCCCCGCTCTCGTGGGTAGACGTCACTTCCTCGATAATTGTCGACATGAATTCGACAAATTCTTCGTTATCAAGTAAGTAGTTGTAGAATTTCCAGTACGGGGGAGGTGGTTTTATAACATCCTGGATGGTGAAGTCTATGGATAGAGCCATGTGGTCCGAGAACGAGGCTCGCCTTTCGATGGAGGATATTTTCTGTATGTTGTCTGTGTATATCCTGTCCAGGCGGGATGCAATATTGGGGTCGGCCGCAGAGTGGTACGTATACCCTTCCCTCCTTCCGTGCCTTTCCCTCCATACGTCTGATAGAGAGTGCTTCCTAATGAGTGCGGCGAGACGCCTCGCCTTCGTAGGCTCCCTCTCTATCCTCGATGAGCGGTCGTGACGAGGCGACAGCGTGCAATTATAATCACCAGCCAGTATGGTGAGATCTGGATGATAGTCTTCCGCCCTCCCTTGCTCGAGTGCGTCGTCCATCTTCCGTATCACTTCACCAGCTATGTCCTTGTCGTTAGGTATGTAGCTGTTAATAACGCGTAAGGTGGAGCCTGAGCTAAATTCGAAACGATGCTCTGTAGCATGCCCCGGATAGATGGTGTTTTCCTTCGTTATGTTGGGGGCGAGGTTCTTTTTTATTGCGATGCCAGTTCCCGCGGCTGCTCTGTGGGTGGGGTTGAGGCTGAAAGAATAGCCGAGGCTGCGGAGGCAGGGTTGGAGATGGTCCGCGTTTGTTTCCTGCATAAGTAGGATATCTGGTTCCCAACGCTGGATGAAAAATTTGAGCTGTTGACTTTTTACGTTGCTGGCTACAGAACGCACGTTTAGGGTGGTCAGGTTGATGGTCTTCCCTCTGACGGACGTCATTGATTATGCGGTGGTTTGTTAGTTAGGGCCTTAAAAAACCTGTGGATCCTCATATCTAACGCAACATCTTTAACCGCTTTCTTCTCGACAAGCTCTCTCAACGTTTCGACGAGGGCATGCGTGTCTGAAAAAAAATTCTTAGCCATGTCCGTAATGTTCTTCTTTCCTTTCGTTTCTTTCAGGAATAAAATGAGTTTTGGACTATCTAAAAATCCTTCTTGTGGATGGTTGTTGAGGTAATCTTCTATCTCTTTGTATCCCCGTTCATCGGATGGGGTGGGGATTAATCGTTTTCTTTGGGGAGACGTTCTTTCCTCCGCCCTGACGTGTTTCCTTTTTGTTTGGCCTTGCACTTGAGAGAGGCTAGTTGGTGCGTGCGGGTTGTTTGTTTGATGACCTTCCGTTGCTGCTTCGGTGGCGTGGGAATCAAGATTATGGTCTGTGGCAACCAATTCGTCCGAGGAGGGGTTTTTTGCGGCGTGTTGCGTGGGTAAAGGTAGCGGGGTGGAGTGAGAAGTCTTGGTCTCGGGGGGCGTGTCGCTGCCGTCATTTTTTTCATGATTGGCAACGTCCGCTTCCTCGGTGGGGTGAGGAGGGAGAGGAATTGGGGTGATAATATTTTTTTTCGGCGCTATGATTTGGTGATCTGCACCTCCGGGGGTGGGGGTCTTAAGTGATGCGGCCGGCGCGTCATTATTATGTTGTTTTTTGCCGTCGTTTATGCGAGGGTTAAAATTCGCCCTGCTTTCCCTTGCCTGGTCGAGATTGGCCTTGCAGGCGGAGGCAAAATGTCCGTCTTCGTTGCATCTAAAGCACCGAGGGTCATTAAAGTTGAAGAAAATTCGGTGCTTGGCGGGGCCGAAATCCAAGAGCAGCGACTCGGGTACAATCACACCTTCCCGACGTACGATGAAGACCTGCTTCCTCCACGACTCGACGTGGCTTAGATCATCTCTTTTTATTCCCACGCCCAGGGTGGTGACGGGGCTCACGACTCTTCCTATTTGGGAGATAATTTCCAACAAATCGGGAATCGGGAATTCTGGGGGCACGTTTGAGACGACTAGCCGCTCCACTTGCTGAACCATGCGGTTCGCAATTAAAAAATTATTCATTATGGTGAGACCTCCTTTATTCATCATGAAGTCGTTTAAAATGTCTTCATTCTTCAAATAGAAACAAACGCGATCCCCTGGAAGTTTTGTGGCGTGCGTTATCTGTCTCCCGCCCACCTCTTCGGCCATCGCCTCGATGTATTGGGCTATGGGAACGCCTGGGAGGCCGTTGAAAATAATTCCCGTCTTCCTTGTGGGGCCCGATTTCAATGGTATTATTTTTTTCGTTACGAATTTAAAAGGTTGGGGTGGGTTATCGCCGTTGCTTTGGGCTTGTCGATTTTCCTTCCCTCCCGTCACCCGCGCGTAGCTGACTAACGGTCTGCCCCGTTGGGGTGCGTCGCTAATGCTCGCGGCTTCGCCTTCGCATCGAATAGGGTCCGCCCCGCTTACCGCACTCGATCCCCCTCCCCTTGCCGTCGCCGCGAGCGAGCGTGGCCTCGTCTCAGCTGAAGAGGTGATTTCCCCATCCCTCGTCGCCTGAGTAATGGGGAAAGCGGTGTCCGGGGGACGGCTTACGTCACGGGCATCGGAACTTTGAGTATCTATGGCTCCACTACTTGCATGGACAAATGAATTATGATTTCCGTAATTAATTTCGGTCGGTGAAACTTTGCCAGTGATAGAAGAGAAAGGGAGTGAGCGGACACCGATAGTTGTCGGAATGCGCCTTACTGTGGTAGTTAAAATACCGCCTTCGCGGCGCAATACTGTCGTCGGCGATTTTATTTCGTCATTTAGTGACTCCAGGGATAATGACAGATTACGTGAACTTCTGTAATTAATCGGAGGGGCTGTAGTGGCAACCTGAGCACGTCTCTGAGGTGACGACGGAGCACTTCTTACCCTCCTATCGTTAGTCGTGTCGCCGAGTTGACTGGAAGACGGAGACATCCTCCTTGGTGAATGCGGTGGGCTGATCATCTTCGACATAATGTCTGGTGAGTTGATAATTGCAGTATATCCGATACAATTGTTGTCTCGGTGTGAAAAAGAAGAGCACTTTGCTGGTCTTCTCGTTTCCTCTCTCACCGACTCCGAGGTGTCGGCGAGGATGGGTAACGAAACGGGATCCAAGATTTGACGCGAGTGTTTTTAAGTCACTTTTCGGTGAAATCAAGCACTAATTCGATTTAAAATCGAACACTAGAGATGCGTGTGGTATCACGCAACGATTAACAACTATTCCGAAGCACTTACAAGAAAAAAAACTTCGCAAATACTCCGATAGAAACACTTGAAAGTGATGAGCTCGGGAGCGCAGTCGAAACACGTCCGCTCTGCTCGGCGTCTCAAGTTGTTGTTGTTGTTCATTTAAATTTTTATTGTTGTCGTTGTTGGTTTCATCTAAATTGTTGTTGTTGTTCATCTGAATTGTTGTTGTTGTTCATCTAATTCGTTGTTGATATTGTTATTGTTGTTCATCTAAATGTTGTTGTTGTTGTTCATCTAAATTGTTGGATTTGTTTTTCATCTGAATTGTTATTGTTGTTGTTGTTGTTATTCATCTAAATTGTTGTTGTTGTTGTTGTTCATCTAAATTGTTGTTGTTGTCGTTGTTGTTTATCTTAATTGTTGTTTTTGTCGTTGTTGTTCATCTAAATTATTTTTGATGTTGTCGTTGTTGTTCAACTGAATTAGTGTTGCTGTCGTTGTTGTTCAACTAAATTGTAGTTGTTGTCGTTGTATTTCATCTAAATTGTTGTTGTAGTCGTTGTTAATCATCTAAATTGTTGACGTTGTCGATGTTGTTCATCTATATTGTTGTTGTGTTGTTGTTGTTCATCTAAATTGTTGTTGCTGTGGTTTTTTTTTCATCTGAATTGTTGTTGTTGTCGTTTTTGTTCATCTAAATTGTTGTTGTTGTAGATCTTCTAAATTGTTGTTGTTGTCGTTGTTGTTCATCTAAATTGTTGTTGATCATCTAAATTGTTGTTGTTGTCGTTGTTGTTCATCTAAATTGTTGTTGATGTTATTATTGTTCATCTAAATTGTTGTTGTTGTTGTTCATCTAAATTGGTTTTGTTGTTGTTCATTTAAATTTCTGTTGTTGTCGTTGTTGTTGTTCATCTAAATTGTTGTTGTTGTTGTTCATCTAAATTGTTGTTGTTGTTCATCTAAATTGTTGTTGTTGTTCATCTAAATTGTTGTTATTGTTGTTGTTGTTGTTGTTCATCTAAATGTTGTTGTTGTTGCTTTTCATCTAATTTGTTGTTGTTGTTGTTTTTCATCTAAATTGTTGTTTTTGTTGTTCATCTACATTTTTGTTGTTTTTGTTGTTGTTATTCATCTTAATTGTTGTTGTTGTTGTTCATCTAAATTGTTGTTGTTGTTGTTCATCTAAGTTGTTGTCGTTGTCCTTGTTGTTCATCTAAATTGTTTCAACTTTCAACTATCTTAAAGAATTTTTATGTCTTTAGAGTGAAAAATATTTTTTAATATCATTTAAATATGTTTAAATATCTTATTTTTACATATTTGAAAAAAAAAACACTACTATTATTGATATTTACTATATTAATTGTAAAAAAATATCGGGGGGTTGAAATTAAAAAAATTTAAATTTATGGGGTCCGCTGGACCCCAGTGTGCACTTTATGATTGCAAAATTAAGTATGCACTTCTAGGGTTAAAAACCCAAAAATACTGAAATTGTATAGATTTTTAAAATGCATCATCGAAATATTACGTGTCATAAAGTATTCTATATAGTTTTGTCAGTATTAACCATTAATTGACGACACGAGAAGATGCTACTTTTTACGCACATATGGGAGTATGGATAAACAAGAGGAACAACAGAATGTTTATAAACCCAAAAATACTGAAATTGTATGGTTTTTTAAATGCACCATCCAAATAATATTTGTCATAAGGTATTTTATATAGTGTTTTTACAATTCACCATTAATTGACGATACGAGAAGATGCTACGACTTACGCACATATGGGAATATGCATAAACAAAAGGAATTACAGAATGTTTAAAAACCCAAAAATACTAAAATTTCATTGATTTTTATAAATGCATCACCCAAATAATATGTGTCTTAAGGTATTCTATATAGTTTGTTAAAATTAAAATTAATTGACGACACGAGAAGATGCTACTTTTTACGCACATAAGGGAATATGCATAAACAAAAGGAATTACAGAATGTTTAAAAACCCAAAAATACTGAAATTGTATGGATTTTTAAAAATGCATCATCCAAATAATATGTATCCTAAGGTATTCTAAAAAGTTTTGTTAGAATAAACCATTAATTGACGAAACGAGAAAATGATACTTTGTACGCACATATGGAAATATGCATAAACAAAAGGAGTAACAGAATGTTTACAAACCAATTAATACTGAAATTTCATGGATTTTTATAAATGCATCATCCAAATAATATGTGTCTTAAGGTATTCTATATAGATTTGTTAGAATTAACCATTAATTGACGATACGAGAGGATGCTATTTTTTACGCACATACGGGAATATGCATAAACAAAAGAAATAACAGAATGTTTAAAAACCCAAAAATACTGAAATTTTATGGATTTTTATAAATGCGCCATCCAAATAATATATGTCTTAAGGTATTCTATACAGTTTTGTTAGAATTAACCATTCATTGACGATACGAGAAGATGTTACTATTTTAGCACAAATGGGAATATGCATAAACAAAAGGAATGACATAATGTTTAAAAACAAGAAAATACTGAAATTGTACGGATTTTTATAAATGCATCATCCAAATAATATTTATCCTAAGGTATTCCATACAGTTTTGTTAGAATTAACCATTAATCGACGATACGACAAGATATTACTTTTTACGCACATATGGGAGTATGCATAAACAAAAGGAATAACAGAATGTTTAAAAACCCAAAAATACTGAAATTATATGGATTTATATAAATTCATCATCCAAATAATATGTGTCTTAAGGTATTCTATATAGTTTTGTATGAATTAACCATTAATTGACGATACGAGAAGATGCTACTATTTACGCACATATGGAAATATGCATAAACAAAAGGAATTACAGAATGTTTAAAAACCCAAAAATACTGAAATTGTATGGATTTTTATAATTGCATCATCCAAATAATATGTGTCTTAAGGTATTCTATATAGTTTTGTTAGAATAAACAATTAATTGACGATAATAGAAGATGCTACTTTTTACGTACATATGGGAATATGTTAAAACAAAAGGAATAACAGAATGTTTAAAAACCCAAAAATACTGAAATTGAATGGATTTTTAGAAATGCATCATCCAAATAATATGTGTCTTAAGGTATTCTATATAGTTTTGTTAGAATAAACCATTAATTGACGATAACAGAAGACGCTACTTTTTACGCACATACGGGAATATGCATAAACAAAAGGAATAACAGAATGTTTAAAAACCCAAAAATACTGAAATTGTATGGATTTTTATAAATGCATCATCCAAATAATATGTGTCTTAAGGTATTCTGTATAGTTTTGTTAGAATTAACCATTAATTGATGATACGAGTAGATGCTACTTATTACGCACCTATGGGAATATGCAAAAACAAAAGGATCTACAAAATGTTTAAAAACAAAAAAATACTGAAATTGTATGGATTTTTATAATTGCATCATCGCTATAATATGTGTCTTAAGGCATTCTATATAGTTTTGTTAGAATAAACCATTAATTGACGATAAAAGAAGATGATACTTTTTACGCACATATGGGAATATGTTAAAACAAAAGGAATTATAAAATGTTTAAAAACCCAAAAATACTGAAATTGTATGGAAATTTAGAAATGCATCATCCAAATAATATGTGTCTTAAGGTATTCTATATAGTTTTGTTTGAATTAACCATTAATTGACGATACGTGAAGATGCTACTTTTTATGCACATATGGGAATATGCATTAAATAAAGGAATTAAAGAATGTTTAAAAACCCAAAAATACTGAAATTGTATGGATTTTTAGAAATGCATCATCCAAATAATATGTGTCTTAAAGTATTCTATATAGTTTTGTTAGAATAAACCAATAATTGATGATACGAGAAGATGCTACTCTTTATGCACATACGGGAATATGAATAAACAAAAGGAATTACTGAATGTTTAATAACCCAAAAATACTGAAATTTTAAGGGTTTTTAAAAATGCATCATCCAAATATTATGAGTCTTAAGGTATTCAATATAGTTTTGTTAGATTTAACCATTAATTGACAATACGAGAAGTTGCTACTTTTTACGCACATATGGGAATATGAATAAACAAAAGGAATTACAGAATGTTTAAAAACCCAAAAATACTGAAATTGTATGGATTTTTAGAAATGCATCATCCAAATAAAATGTCTCTTAAGGTATTCTAAATAGTTTTGTTAGAATTAACCATTAGTTGACGATAGGAGAGGATGCTACTTTTTACGCATATACTGGAATATGCATAAAGAAAAGGAATTACAGAATGTTAAAAAACCCAATAATACTGAAATTGTATGGATTTTTATAAATGCATTATCCGAATTATGTGTGTCTTAAGGTATTCTATATAGTTTTGTTAGAATGAACAATTCTCTGTCAATAAGAGAAAATGCTTCTTTTTTACGCACATATGGGAATATATTAAAACAAAAGGAATTACAGAATGTTTAAAAACCCAATAATACTGAAATTGTATGGATATTTAGAAATGCATCATCCAAATAATATTTGTCCTAAGGTATTCTATATAGTTTTGTTAGAAGTAACCATTAATTGACGATACGAGAAGATGCTACTTTTTACGCACATACGGGAATATGCATTAACAAAAGGATTAACAGATTGTTTAAAAACTCAAAAATACTGAAATTGTATGGATTTTTATAAATGCATCATCCAAATAAGATTTGTCCTAAGGTAATCTATATAGTTTTTTTAGAATTAACAATTAATCGACGATACGAGAAGATGCTACTTTTTACGCACATACGGGAATATGCATAAACAAAAGGAATTACAGAATGTTTAAAAACCAAAAAATACTGAAATTTTATGGGTTTTTAAAAATTTTTCATCCAAATATTTTGTGTTTTAAGGTATTCAATATAGTTTTGTTAGATTAAACCGTTAATTGACAATACGAGAAGATGCTACTTTTTACGCACATATGGGAATATGAATAAACAAAGGGAATAACAGAATGTTTAAAAACCCAAAAATACTGAAATTGTATGGCTTTTCAGAAATGCATCATCCAAATGAAATGTCTCTTAAGGTATTCTACATAGTTTTGTTAGAATTAACCATTAATTGACGATACGAGAAGATGCTACTTTTTACGCACATACGGGAATATGCATAAACAAAAGGGATTACAGAATGTTAAAAAACCCAAAAATACTGAAATTGTATGGATATTTATAAATGCATCATCCGAATTATATGTGTCTTGAGGTATTCTATATACTTTTGTTAGAATTATCCATTAACACTATACGAGAACATGCTACTTATTACGCACATATGGGAATATGCATAAAAAAAGGAGTTACAGAATGTTTAAAAACCCAAAAATACAGAAATAGAATAGATTTTTTAAATGCATAATCGAAATAATATGTGTCATAAGGTTATCTATATAGATTTGTTAGAATTACCCATTAATTGACGATACGAGAGGATGCTACTTTTTACGCACATACGGGAATATGCATAAAAAAAGGAGTTACAGAATGTTTAAAAACCCAAAAATTCTGATATTATATGGATATTTATAAAAGCATCATCCAAATAATATGTGTCTTAAGGTATTCTGTATAGTGTTGTAATAATTAACTTTTAATTGACGATACGAGAAGATGCTACTTTTTACGCACATATGGGAATTTGCACAAACAAAAGGAATGACAGAATATTTTAAAACCCAAAAATACTGAAATTGTATGCATTTTTAGAAATGCATCATCCAAATAATATGTGTCTTAAGGTATTCTATATTGTTTTGTAAGAATTAACCTTTAATTGACGATACGAGAAGATGCTACTTTTTACGCACATATGGGAATATGCATAAAAAAGGAGTTAAAGAATGTTTAAAAACCCAAAAATACTGAAATTATATGGATATTTATAAAAGCATCATCCAAATATTATGTGTCTTAAGTTATTCTGTATAGTTTTGTAAGAATTAACCTTTAATTGACGATACGAGAAATTTCCTTTTTTACGCAAATATGGGAATATGCATTAATTAAAGTAATTATAGAATGTTAAAAAACCCAAAAATACTGAAATTGTATGGATTTTTATAAATGCACCAAACAAATAATATGTGTCTTAATGTATTCTATGTAATTTTGTTAGAATTAACCATTTATTGATGATACGAGAAGATGCTACTCTTTATGCACATACGGGAATATGCATAAACAAAAGGAATTACTGAATGTTTAATAACCCAAAAATACTGAAATTTTATGGGTTTTTAAAAATGCATCATCCAAATATTATGTGTCTTAAGGTATTCAATATAGTTTTGTTAGATTTAACCATTAATTGACAATACGAGAAGATGCTACTTTTTACGCACATATGGGAATATGAATAAACAAAAGGAATTACAGAACGTTTAAAAACCCAAAAATACTGAAATTGTATGGATTTTTAGAAATGCATCATCCAAATAAAATGTCTCTTAAGGTATTCTAAATAGTTTTGTTAGAATTAAACATTAATTGACGATAGGAGAAGATGCTACTTTTTACGCATATACGGGAATATGCGTAAAGAAAAGGAATTACAGAATGTTAAAAAACCCAATAATACTGAAATTGTATGGATTTTTATAAATGCATCATCCGAATTAATTGTGTCTTAAGGTATTCTATATAGTTTTGTTAGAATTAACAATTCTCTGTCAATAAGAGAAAATGCTTCTTTTTTACGCACATATGGGAATATGTTAAAACAAAAAGAATACAGAATGTTTAAAAACCCAAAAATACTGAAATTGTATGGATTTTTAGAAATGCATCATCCAAATAATATTTGTCCTAAGGTATTCTATATAATTTGTTAGAATTAACCATTAATTGACATTACGAGAAGATGCTTCTTTTTACGCAAATATGCGAGTATGTATAAACAAAAGGAATAACAGAATGTTTAAAAACCCAAAAATACTGAAATTGTATGGATTTTTAGAAATGCATCATCCAAATAATATTTGTCCTAAGGTATTCTTATAGTTTTGTTAGAATTAACCATTAATTGACATTACGAGAAGATGCTTCTTTTTACGTACATATGCGAGTATGTATAAACAAAAGGAATAACAGAATGTTTAAAAACCCAAAAATACTGAAATTGTATGGATTTTTAGAAATGCATCATCCAAATAATATGTGTCATAAATGTATTCTATATAGTTTTGTTAGAAGTAACCATTAATTGACGATACGAGAAATTGCTACTTTTTACGCACATACGGGAATATGCATAAACAAAAGGAATTACAGAATGTTTAAAAACCAAAAAATACTGAAATTGTATCGCTTTTCAGAAATGCATCATCCAAATGAAATGTCTCTTAAGGTATTCTACATAGTTTTGTTAGAATTAACCATTAATTGACGATACGAGAAGATGCTACTTTTTACGCACATACGGGAATATGCATAAACAAAAGGGATTACAGAATGTTAAAAAACCCAAAAATACTGAAATTGTATGGATATTTATAAATGCATCATCCGAATTATATGTGTCTTGAGGTATTCTATATACTTTTGTTAGAATTATCCATTAACACTATACGAGAACATGCTACTTATTACGCACATATGGGAATATGCATAAAAAAAGGAGTTACAGAATGTTTAAAAACCAAAAAATACAGAAATAGAATAGATTTTTTAAATGCATAATCGAAATAATATGTGTCATAAGGTTATCTATAGAGATTTGTTAGAATTACCCATTAATTGACGATACGAGAGGATGCTACTTTTTACGCACATACGGGAATATGCATAAACAAAAGGAATTACAGAATGGTTAAAAAACACAAAAATACTGAAATAGTATGGATTTTTATAAATGCATCATCCAAATAATATGTGTCATAAGGTTATCAATATAGATTTGTTAGAATTAACCATTAATCGACGATACGAGCAGATTCTAATTTTTACGCACATATGGGAATATGTTAAAACAAAAGGAATAACAGAATGTTTAAAAACCCAAAAATACTGAAATTGTATGGATTTTTATAAATGCACCATCCAAATAATATGTGTCTTAAGGTATTCTATATAGTTTTGCTAGAATTAACCATCAATCAACGATACGAGAAGATGCAACTATTTACGCACATATGGGAATATGCATAAACAAAAGGAATTACAGAATGAATAAAAAACCCAAAAATACTGAAATAGTATGGATTTTTGTAAATGCAGCATCCAAATAATTTGTATCTTAAGGTATTCTATATAGTTTTGTAAGAATTAACCTTTAATTTACGATAAGAGAAGATGCTACTTTTTACGCACATATGGGAATATGCATTAACAAAAAGAATTATAGAATGTTTAAAAACCCAAAAATACTGAAATTGTATGGAATATTATAAATTCATCATCCAAAAAATATAAGTCCTAAGGTATCCTATATAGTTTTGTTAGAATAAACCATTAATCGACGATACGAGAAGATGCTACGATTTACGCACATCTGGGAATATGCATAAAAAAAAGGAATTAATGGATGATTAAAAAACCCAAAAATACTGAAATAGTATGGATTTTTCTAAATGCATCATCCAAATAATATGTGTCCTAAAGTATTCTATATAGTTTTGTAAGAATATACCTTTAATTGACGATACGAGTAGATGCTACTATTTACGCACATATGGGAATATGCATAAATAAAAGGAAATACAGAATGTTTAACAACCCAAAAAAACTGAAATTGTATGGATTTTTATAAATGCATCATCCAAATAATATGTGTTTTAAGGTATTCAATATAATTTTGTTAGATTTAACCATTAATTGACAATACGACAAGATGCTACTTTTTACTTACATATGGGAATATGAATAAACATAGGGGATAACAGAATGTTTAAAAACCCAAAAATACTGAAATTGTATGGCTTTTTAGAAATGCATCATCCAAATAAAATGTCTCTTAAGGTATTCTACATAGTTTTGGTAGAATTAACCACTAATTGACGAAACGAGAAGATGCTACTTTTAACGCACACACGGGAATATGCATAAACAAATGGAATTACAGAATGTTAAAAAACCCAAAAATACTGAAATTGTATGGATTTTTATAAATGCATCATTAGAATTATATGTGTCTTAAGGTATTCTATATACTTTTGTTAGAATTATCCATTAATACTATACGAGACATGCTACTTATTACCCACATATGGGAATATGCACAAAAAAAGGAGTTACAGAATATTTAAAAACCCAAAAATACAGAAATAGTATAGATTTTTTAAATGAATAATCGAAATAATATGTGTCATAAGGTTACCTATATAGATTTGTTAGAATTAACCATTAATTGACGATACGAGAAGATGCTTTTTTAACGCACATACAGGAATATGCATAAACAAAAGGAATTACAAAATGTTTAAAAACCCAAAAATACTGAAATTGTGTAGATTTTTCTAATTGCATCATCCAATGAATATGTGTCTTAAGGTATTCTATATAGTTATGTTAGAATAAAGAATTCATTGGCAATACGAGAAAATGCTTCTTTTTTACGCATATATGGGAAACTGTTAAAACAAAAGGAATTACAGAATGTTTAAAAACCCAAAAATACTGAAATTGTATCTATTTTTAGAAATGCATCATCCAAATAATATTTGTCCTAAGAAATTCTTTATAGTTTTGTTAGAATTAACCATTAATTGACGATACGAGAAGATTCTTCTTTTTACGCACATATGGGAGTATGTTTAAACAATAGGAATAACAGAATGTTTAAAAACCCAAAAATACTGAAATTGTATGGATTTTTAGAAATGCAGCATCCAAATAATATGTGTTTTAAGGTATTCTATATAGTTTTGTTAGATATAACCATAAATTGACGATACGAGAAGATGCTACTTTTTATGCACATATGGGAATATGCATTAAATAAAGGAATTACAGAATTATTAAAAAACCCAAAAATACTGAATTTATATGGATTTTTATAAATGCACCATCCAAATAATATGTGTCTTAAGGTGTTCTATATAGTTTTGTAAGAATTATCCTTTAATTGATGATACGAGAAGATGCTACTTTTGACGCACATATGGGAATATGCATAAAAAAAGGAGTTCTAGAATGTTAAATAACCCAAAAATTCTGAAATTATATGGATATTTATAAAAGCATCATCCAAATAATATGTGTCTTAAGGTATTCTGTATAGTTTTTTAAGAATACCTTTAATTGACGTTACGAGAATATTCTTCTTTTTACGCACATATGGGAATATGCATAAACAAAAGGAGTTACAGAATGTTTGAAAACCCAAAAAAACTGAAATTGTATGGATTTTTATAAATGCATCATCAAAATCACGTGATAAGGTTATCTATAGAGTTTTGTTAGAATTAACCATTAATTGACGATACGAGAAGATGCTACATTTACGCACATATGGGAATATGCATAAACAAAAGGAATGACAATATTTAAAAACCCAAAAATACTGAAATTGTATGGATTTTTAGAAATGCATCATCCAAATAATATGTGTCTTAAGGTATTCTATATAGTTTTGTAAGAATTAACCTTTAATTGACGATACGAGAAGATGATACTTTTTACGCACACATGGGAATATGCATAAAAAAAGGAGTTATAGAATGTTTAAAAACCCAAAAATACTGAAATTATATGGATATTTATAAAAGCATCATCCAAATATTATGTGTCTTAAGGTATTCTGTATAGTTTTGTAAGAATTAACCTTTAATTGACGATACGAGAAGTTTCTTTTTTTACGCAAATATGGGAATATGCATAAACAATAGGAATTACAGAATGTTTGAAAACCCAAAAATACTGAAATTGTATGGATATTTTTAAATGCATCATCAAAATCATGTGATAAGGTTATCTATAGAGTTTTGTTAGAATTAACCATTAATTGACGATACGAGAAGATGCTACTTTTTACGCACATATGGGAATATGCTTAAACAAAAAGAAAAACAGAATTATTAAAAAACCCAAAAATACTGAAATAGTATGGATTATTATAAATGCATTATCCAAATAATATGTGATTTAAGGTATTCCATATAGTTCTGTTAGAAATAACCATTAATTGACGATACGAAAAGATGCTACTATTTACGCACATATGGGAGTATGCATAAACAAAAGGAATTACAGAATGTTTTAAAACCCTAAAATATTGAAATTGTATGGATTTTTAGAAATGCATCATCCAAATGATATGTGTCTTAAGATATTCTATATAGTTTTGTAAAAATAACCTTTAATTGACGATACGAGAAGATGATATTTTATACGCACATATGGGAATATGCATAAACAAAAGGAATAACAGAATGTTTAAAAAAACAATATTACTGAAATTGTATGGATTTTTATAAATGCACCATCCAAATAATATGTGTCTTAAGATATTCCATATAGTTCTGTTAGAAATAACCATTAATTGACGATACGAAAAGATGCTACTATTTACGCACATTTGGGAATAAGCATAAACAAAAGGAATTACAGAATGTTTAAAAACCCAAAGATACTGAAATTGTATGGATTTTTATAAATTCATCATTCAAATAATATGTGTCCTAAGGTATTCTATATAGTTTGGTAAGAATTAACCTTTAATTGACGATACGAAAAGATGCTACTATTTACGCACATATGGGAGTATGCATAAACAAAAGGAATTACAGAATGTTTTAAAACCCTAAAATATTGAAATTGCATGGATATTTATAGATGCATCATCCAAATTATATGTGTTTTAAGGTATTCTATATAGTTTTGTTAGAATTAACCATTAATTGACGATACGAGAAGGTTCTACTTTTTACGCACATATGGGTGTATGGATAAACAATAGGAATTACAGAATGTTTATAGACCCAAAAATACTGAAATTGTATGCATTTTTATAAATGCACCATTCAAATAATATGTGTCTTAAGGTATTCTACATAGTTTTGTTAGAATTAACCATTAATTGACGATACGGGAAGATGCTACTTTTTACGCACATATGGGAGTATGGATAAACAATAGGAATTACAGAATGTTTATAAACCCAAAAATACTGAAATTGTATGCATTTTTATAAATGCACCATTCAAATAATATGTGTCTTAAGGTATTCTACACAGTTTTGTTAGAATTAACGATTAATTGACGATACGAGAAGATGCTACTTTTTACGCACATATGGGAATAAGCATAAGCAAAAGGAATTACAGAATGTTTAAAAACCAAAAAATACTGAAATTGTATGGATTTTTAGGAATGTATCATCCAAATAATATGTGTACTAAGTATTGTATATTATTTTGTTAGAATTAACCATTAATTGACGATACGAGAAGATGCTTCTTTTTACGCACATATGGGAGTATGCATAAACATAAGGAATAACAGAATGTTTAAAAACCCAAAAATACTGAAATTGTGTGGATTTTTATAAATGCACCATCCAAATAATATGGGTCTCAAGGTATTCTATATAGTTTTGTTAGAATTAACCATAAAATGACGATATGAGAAGATGCTACTTTTTACGCATATATGGGAATAAGCATAAACAAAAGGAATTACAGTATGTTTAAAACCACAAAAATACTGAAATTTTATGGATTTTTAGAAATGCATCATCCAAATAATATGTTTTAAGGTATTCTATATAGTTTTGTAAGAATTAACATTTAATTGACGATACGAGAAGATGCTACTTTTTACGCACATATGGGAATATACATAAACAAAAGGAATAATAGGATGTTTTTAAACCCAAAAATAATGACATTATATGGATTTTTATAAATGCACCATCCAAATAATATGTGTCTTAAGGTATTCTATATAGTTTTGTTAGAATTAACCATTAATTGACGATACGAGAAGATGCTATTTCTTACGCACATATGGGAATAAGCAAAAAAAAAAAAAGGAATTACAGAATGTTTAAACCCTAAAAATACTGAAATTGTATGGATTTTTATAAATTCATCATCCAAATAATATGTGTCCTAAGGTATTCTATATAGTTTTGTAAGAATTAATCTTTAATTGACGATACGAGAAGATGCTACTTTTTACGCACATATGGGAATATGTATAAACAAAAGGAATAACAGAATGTTTAAAAACCCAAAAAAACTGCATTTGCATGGATATTTATAGATGCATCATCCAAATTATTTGTGTTTTAAGGTATAATATATAGTTTTGTTAGAATTAACCATTAATTAACGATACGAGAAGATGCTACTTTTTACGCACATACGGGAATATGCATAAGCAAAAGGAATTACAGAATGTTTAAAAACCAAAAAATACTGAAATGGTATGGATTTTTAGGAATGCATCATCCAAATAATATGTGTACTATGTATTGTATATAATTTTGTTAGAATTAACCATTAATTGACGATACGAGAAGATGCTTCTTTTTACGCACATATGGGAGTATGCATAAACATAAGGAATAACAGAATGTTTAATAACCCAAAAATACTGAAATTGTGTGGATTTTTATAAATGCACCATCCAAATAATATGTGTCTCAAGGTATTCTTTATAGTTTCTTAGAAATAACCATTAAATGACGATATGAGAAGATGCACCTTTTTACGCATATAAGGTAATATGAATAAAAAAAAGGAATTCCAGAATGTTTAAAAACCCAAATATACTGAAATTGTTTTATTTTTATAAATGCATCATCCAAATAATATTTATCCTAAGATATTCTATATAGCTTTGTTAGATTTAACCATTAATCGACGATACGAGAAGATGCTACTTTTTATGCACATATGGGAGTATGCATAAACAAAAGGAATTACAGTATGTTAAAAAACCCATAATACTGAAATTATATAGATTTTTATAAATGCATCATCCAAATAATATGTGTCTTAAGGTATTCTATATAGTTTTGTAAGAATTAACCTTTAATTGACGATACGAGAAGATGCTACTTTTTACGCACATATGGGAAAATGCATAAAAAAAAGGAAATGCAGAATGTTTAAAAACCCAAAAATACTGAAATTGTAAGGATTTTCATAAATGCATCATCGAAATAATACGTGTCATAAAGTATTCTATATAGTTTTGTTAGAATTAACCTTTAAATGACGATACGAGAAGATGCAACTATTTACGCACATATGGGAGTATGGATAAACAAAAGAAATGAAAGAATGTTTATAAACCCAAAAATACTGAAATTGTATGGTTTTTTATAAGTGCACCATCCAAATAATATGAGTCTTAAGGTATTCTATATAGTTTTATTAGAATTAACCATTAATTGACTATACGAGAAGATGCTACTATTTACGCACATATGGGAATATGCATAAACACAAGGAATAACAAAATGTTTAAAAACAAAAAAAAACTGAATTTGCATGGATTTTTATAGATGCATTATCCAAATAATATGTGTTTTAAGGTATTCTATAAAGTTTTGTTAGAATTAACCATTAATTGACGAAACGAGATGATGCTACTTTTTACGCACATATGGGAATATGGATAAACAAAAGGAATTACAGGATGATTAAAAACCCAAAAATACTGATATTGTAATGATTTTTATAAATGCATCATCCAAATAATATGTGTCATAAGGTTATCTATATAGATTTGTTGGAATTAATCGTTATTGACAATACGACACTGAAAAAACACTTTGGATATGAGAATCGTAGGTTTGGGTGTCACACCCAAAGCTGAGGTGAAGGAAAGGACTTGTCCATACATTTGGTTGTGTCACCCAAAGCGAATGGGTGATGAGGAGTTGGATGTTCAAACTACTCCTTTGGTCGCTACATCCAAAGAAGATGGACGAGTACTTTGTGTGTGAGAACCAAAGCGTTGGGTAGCTCATCAGAACAATTTTGGAGGCCGAATGAAAAGTTTAGATCACCTGCCCAAAGGATTGGGCGCCTACCCCTTCCTCCCTCCTATTCAGCCCACTACACTTTAATATTGTTCTTTTTCAACCCATTTCTAAATAGGCCACTAGGACAGTGCAACTAAAAAATGAGAAAACCTAGCTCTGTAGTCGTCATAATACCTATCTATTATCACATAATTCAACATATTCTAATGTGCGTGGGTGGAAAAATAAATATTCCCATTTGTAGAACACTAGAAAGAACATTTATTTCCAATATATAAACACACAGTTACATAAAATTCACTCCAAACACACATTTTTTGTCAATCTCTTCTTGTTCATTCTCCTTTCCTAGTCAATAACCTCCGTGCCAACGCTCTCGATGATTACTCCGCAAGGCTCTCGATGAATCCACCGTTATAATATCATAAAAAGTGCACAAAACACAGTGAATTAATATCATCATCAAATTCTATGCCAATAACATAAAATATTGTTAAAATACAAACACAACATATTATAAATATCATCGGGAAATACAAGAAACGTGAGACCATTTAACCTCAATAAATAAAGGTCAATGTTAATAAGCACAGCAGCACTTCCGACAAAATATGATCTGAGAGTTTGAACTTTGTTGTAATAAGCACATAGAGATAACAAAAGGAATCTGAAGAACTCATAAGCAAAGGGTGGTAGTGCGGGCATGAGAATTAATGCAACATGGCGGTGAGAATAAACACAAAATGGCCGTGAGAATAAACAGCAACTCGCAACTTACCAGCAAACACATGGATATAGGCTCCAAGTCCAGCCTTCGATAAGAAATTCGCCGTCCCCTCGTCCATAATCTCGAGCAGCAAGAGCAACGAAGCACAAGCGGCAGCAGAGTTCGCCCGTTTTACCCAGAACAAGTCCACACGTGTCTACGGCTTCCACGGCTGAACACAGAACTGCGGGTGCTAGAGAGCTTCATGAGATTACCACCAGAGCGCGTAACAATAGATTTAGATTTCGCACCTAAACTGGTAGAGTGCACTAACTATAACTTTGGTTCTCCCATCCAAAGGACGTTGACTGGACGTCGTTGTTGTGACATTCTTTGCCTTTGGTTCTCACATCCAAAGAGTTAGTTCTGACGTCGCATGATTCTTGATAGCGCATCCAAACCTCCCCGCCCAAAAGGGTTTAGGGTGTAGCATCCAAACCTGTTCTCTCAGTGGAGAAGATGCTATTTTTTACGCACATATGGGAATATGCATAAAAAAAGGAATTAAAGAATGTTTAAAAACCCAAAAATACTGAAATAATATGGATTTTTATAAATGCGGCATACAAATGATATGTGTCTTAAGGTGTTCTATATAGTTTTTTAAGAATTAACCATTAATTGACGATACGAGAAGAGTCTTCTTTTTACGCACATATGGGAATATGCATAAACAAAAGGAATAACAGGATGTTTAAAAACCCAAAAATACTGAAATTGTATGGATTTTTATAAATGCACCATCCAAATAATATGTGTCTTTAGGTATTCTATATAGATTTGTTAGAATTTACCATTAATCGACGATACGAGAAGATGCTACTTTTTACGCACATACGGGAATATGCATAAGCAAAAGGAATTACAGAATGTTTAAAAACCAAAAAATACTGAAATTGTATGGATTTTTAGGAATGCATCATCCAAATAATATGTGTACTATGTATTGTATATAATTTTGTTAGAATTAACCATTAATTGACGATACGAGAAGATGCTTCTTTTTACGCACATATGGGAGTATGCATAAACATAAGGAATAACAGAATGTTTAATAACCCAAAAAATACTGAAATTGTGTGGATTTTTATAAATGCACCATCCAAATAATATGTGTCTCAAGGTATTCTTTATAGTTTCTTAGAAATAACCATTAAATGACGATATGAGAAGATGCACCTTTTTACGCATATAAGGTAATATGAATAAAAAAAAGGAATTCCAGAATGTTTAAAAACCCAAATATACTGAAATTGTTTTATTTTTATAAATGCATCATCCAAATAATATTTATCCTAAGATATTCTATATAGCTTTGTTAGATTTAACCATTAATCGACGATACGAGAAGATGCTACTTTTTATGCACATATGGGAGTATGCATAAACAAAAGGAATTACAGTATGTTAAAAAACCCATAATACTGAAATTATATGGATTTTTATAAATGCATCATCCAAATAATATGTGTCTTAAGGTATTCTATATAGTTTTGTAAGAATTAACCTTTAATTGACGATACGAGAAGATGCTACTTTTTTACGCACATATGGGAATATGCATGAACAAAAGGAATTGAAGAATGTTTAAAAACCCAAAAATACTGAAATTGTAAGGATTTTCATAAATGCATCATCGAAATAATACGTGTCATAAAGTATTCTATATAGTTTTGTTAGAATTAACCTTTAAATGACGATACGAGAAGATGCAACTATTTACGCACATATGGGAGTATGGATAAACAAAAGAAATGAAAGAATGTTTATAAACCCAAAAATACTGAAATTGTATGGTTTTTTATAAGTGCACCATCCAAATAATATGAGTCTTAAGGTATTCTATATAGTTTTATTAGAATTAACCATTAATTGACTATACGAGAAGATGCTACTATTTACGCACATATGGGAATATGCATAAACACAAGGAATAACAAAATGTTTTAAAAACAAAAAAAAACTGAATTTGCATGGATTTTTATAGATGCATTATCCAAATAATATGTGTTTTAAGGTATTCTATAAAGTTTTGTTAGAATTAACCATTAATTGACGAAACGAGATGATGCTACTTTTTACGCACATATGGGAATATGGATAAACAAAAGGAATTACAGGATGATTAAAAACCCAAAAATACTGATATTGTAATGATTTTTATAAATGCATCATCCAAATAATATGTGTCATAAGGTTATCTATATAGATTTGTTGGAATTAATCGTTATTGACAATACGAGAAGATGCTATTTTTTACGCACATATGGGAATATGCATAAAAAAAGGAATTAAAGAATGTTTAAAAACCCAAAAATACTGAAATAATATGGATTTTTATAAATGCGGCATACAAATGATATGTGTCTTAAGGTGTTCTATATAGTTTTTTTAAGAATTAACCATTAATTGACGATACGAGAAGAGTCTTCTTTTTACGCACATATGGGAATATGCATAAACAAAAGGAATAACAGGATGTTTAAAAACCCAAAAATACTGAAATTGTATGGATTTTTATAAATGCACCATCCAAATAATATGTGTCTTTAGGTATTCTATATAGATTTGTTAGAATTTACCATTAATCGACGATACGAGAAGATGCTACTTTTTACGTACATATGGGAATATGCATAAACAAAAGGAATTACGGAATGTTTAAAAACCCAAAAATACTGAAATTGTATGGATTTTTATAAATGCATCATCCAAATAATATGTGTCCTAAGGTATTCTTTTTAGTTTTGTTAGAATTAACCTTTAATTGACGATACGAGAAGATGCTACTTTTTACGCACATATGGGAATATGCGTAAACAAAAGGAATTACAGAATGTTTAAAAACCAAAAATACTGAAATTGTATGGATTTTTATAAATGCATCATCCAAATAATATGAGTCATAAGGTATTCTTTATAGTTTTGTTAGAATTAACCATTAATTGACAATACGAGAAGATGTTACTTTTACGCACATATGGGAATATGAATAAACAAAAGGTATTACAGAATGTTTAGAAACCCAAATATACTGAAATTTCATGGATTTTTATAAATGCATCATCCAAATAATATGTGTCATAAGGTTCTGTATATAGTTTTGTTAGAATTAACCATAAATTGACTATACGAGAAGATGCTACTTTTTACGCACAGATGGGAATATGCATAAACAAAAGGAATTACAGTATGTTTAAAAACCCAAAAATACTGAAATTGTATGGATTTTTATAAATGCACCATCCAAATAATATGTGTCTAAAGGTATTCTATATAGTTTTGTTAGAATAAACCATTAATTTACGAAACGAGAAGATGCTAATTTTTACGCACATATGGGAATATGCATAAACAAAACGAGTATCAGAATGTTTACAAACCCATTAATTCTGAAATTTCATG